>NC_049207.1:3074330-3286830 GCF_013347855.1 Anguilla anguilla
TTTTGACCTACAACATATTCATGTCATCTTTGTATTTATTTATTTATTTGTGGATGTATTTATTGTTGTGTTGCAGGGCTTCTCTGTAAAAGAGACCTTGGGTTCAGTAGGACTACCTTGGTTAAATAAAGGTTCAATTACAAATATATATATATATATCATTTGTTGAGCATGACATTTTAACTTAATTAACTTAAGGTCCTTGTGGTCACAATTAGGTTATTTATATGAATCTCTTCAGCTGACTTTTTTTCTTGCTCTACTGTAATAAATAAGGTAAATTAAAGGCATAATATTAAAAGCAGACGGAAAAATGTAAGTAACCTGATGCCTTCACTAAAATTGTCATTATATCGAATCCGTGGTATGTGTAGCCTACTCTGTTTTCAACAACTGCCGAATGAATACCGCAACGACAGCACACATCGGGAAACTTTCATTAGCCTAATTAATCCAGGCACAACGTTTAACACGAAACCGCACTATACATGGAACATGCAATAGTCTACACACCTCGATGTAAATAACTGATGCAGGCGGCTTAGAGGCGAACTTTACATTGCATGGAACAGTCCGACAGCCGTGACTTAACGAAGAGTAAAACGTTTTGGAATTTATTATGAAACGAATATTAGATTTTTTTTTTTTTTAAAGAGGTTTTTTTAAATATAAAATGTCTATATTAAAAACCAAGAAAAACAGTAGCCTAGTTAATTAACGAAGAAAACCTTATCAAAACAAAAAAGTAGAGTCTCTGTTTGAAAAAATAAACTTTACCCCGAGAATGATGTTGAAGATAAGGAAGGGTCGCTTCATACAGACGTTCGTTTTCCTCATTTTTTCTAGGAAAAATTATTGCCCTGTAAGTAGAGAGTAAACCGCTGCGGGAGAAATAGTTCGATGACTTCGTATCGAAAACATGTCCTGGGTTATATTATGTTGCAATAGCGGAAGAGACAGGGCGGGCGTATTCCATTGCGACTTGGAGACCATCCTACAACGCAGTATTCTGCTCTGCTGGGAATATTCAGGCATGCGAAGTCCTGGACCAGATGTTCATTCCGCGAGCAGGAATGAGTGAAGACAGGCGGAGGACGGGAACATCTTTGAAAAAAGAACATATTATGCAATCGTTCGGACAGCTGAACTATATTTGAATGGGAAACTGTGAAAGATTGAAATGCAGGACTAGAAGAAGAAGAAAAAAAGATTGTTATGGCGGCAAGCCAAAGGGAGAACGTCCTTACGTTGCGTCAACCAACACGCCCCCCCCCCTCCCTCGCGATTCCTCTTTCTGTCCCTCCCCAGTTTACTGAACCTTGTTCTTGGCGGCGACATCTGCCCCGTGGTCGACTTTTCCTCGAATTAGCTGTGCAAGTCATGTTCAGTTATTATAGAGAATTTATTCGATATTTTATTAATATGTTACATTAAGTGAAAGCGTGCCATCGATTGTGTGTGTGTGTTTTTTTTTTGTTTTTTTTTGCTTTGATTGCATTCTTAAATTGAGGATATTTTAAGTAGGCTGTAGCCTTTTCTCATTAATACATTTCTCCACCAATTTTTGAAAGCGAAAGCTTATTCATGGCGCAGTTTTACGAGACTCTTCGGTTTCCAAGCGGTGAAGATAAATCGTGCTTTGTGTGACAACAAGGAGGAGGGAGCACGGTTTCTCTCGTGATTGTGGTGTCGGTCCGTTCAGCACCTACTACAGACTACAGAGGTTCAGATACCTGGGACGACCACGGAAAATGACAGGCTCCCAGTCAGGATGAGCGAATGTTGCTAATTGTCAAATACACAGCAGCTGCCTAGTTGAGGGCCTATATAAAGGCCTACGAGGGAGACCCAATCGTGGCAATCTCGCTACTATGTGCGCATTATCATGCCTCTAAACCAGGATCTTTGCGATTGCTTTGTGGAGCTGTTGGAATTGTTATTTTGTGGACATTTCTTTTTGGTTCTGTGCTCTATAGGGAATAAGATACATGGTGGTAAGCCATTACACTTCCTTCCATGTGTCTTGTACATTTGCTGCTGGTGTGACTATACACGCCACCGATCAACATTTTAAGAAATCTGGATTAAATCACACTGCACGAATTTACGAAGTGTCACGTTGAAATTAGATTTTGTTTGTTTGCCCCCCCCCCCCCCCCCCCCCCCCCCACCACCAAGTTTTCAGTTGCCTTGTAGCAATCACTGTTTTAACAGCAGTTATGGTCTTCTGCAGTCTGCTATAAGAAACGGTAAATTCGTATTATACTTGTATTGTTATCCATGGATTATACTGGTTTGGTTAGATCTGGTTAGGTTTTCCGAGTAGTAGCGGATGAAGTTTAGGATTCTTAGGCCTCTTATATTTGCGTTTGCCTTTTTAGTTTTCTACTAGGTTTCTAGATTTTCCAGTAGAATTCCAAGGCATGTAAAGTCAACCGCATTAGCATCAGAGAGAACAGATAAATTATATTGGTCATGTTGATTGATTGTGTGATTGTTGTGATGATGGAAAGGTGGAAAGACTGACAAGTTTCCTGATGTTTTCTATGGTGAGTGGGGGAGAGAAGGATTAGGAGATTGAGCAGTCCAGCCATCCAGAGGTAAAGATGTGCATTTGTGAAGTTGTCTGAGATGCGTTGGATTGTGTTTTATGTTGGTTTAGATCCATTTTGTGGATCTAAGACGAGACCAAAACAACATGATGTTTTAAAATGACAGAGTGGAGAAATATAAAAAGAGATGATTTGCACATACTGTATGTCAATGATGTTAACTAACACATTTTGTAATAATGTAACTACTGGACAAACAAAAACATCTTATCTCAAGAGTTTGACAAACGGTTTTTGCGCTGATGGTTGCTTTTTAGAAACTGGACTGTGAACCCTGCTTTGAAACTTGTTTTTTTTTACCTGTTTGACCTGCTTGTATGACCCTTATGTGGAGGGTAATTAGCATTTGACTATTGAAGAGATTTTACCCTGCTTGGCAGAGTGACAGCTGATGTCCTTTGGGGGCTGTACCTCTCTGTGCTGCATGAATAAACATCGCTGATTTACAAACTACCCTAAATTCATAGTGGACATTTTCCACGAAAATTTGGTTAGGCTGTTCAAGCTTCATGGCAGAGGGAACATTGCTAGTGTCACCTCACAGCGAGAAATCCCAGCCCTCTTCTCGGTAGTTCACAAACTTGTTCAACCACCAGTTCCTCTCTGCACCTTTTTTTTTTTTTTTTTTTTTTTAAACTGTGAAATGCGATGTATATCTTAATGTTTTTCATCAGGAAATAAATAAGATAAACAATACTCGCCAAATTATTTCCTCACCCATTTCCACCCCTGCCCCCCTCCACCCCCCCTTTTTTTTGTTGTTGCAAGATCAGGGGCAGCAGATTCGCATACACGCTAGTTTGTGCACACAAAAAGTTCCGTTTCCGCTCCATAGAAACATAGGCTGCCCGTTTCTAGGTCCAATACAAAGTTCTCACACTTCGTAGCCTAAACCAAAGGCAGGACAGTGAGCAACATTTAGCCATATGCGTACAGTAATATGCCTCCGTCCGTTTGCGTGCTCAGTACCATGCGCTAAAAGACAAGAGGCACTGCGGTCTGTATAACAGTCTAGTTTAGAGATGGCTGTCAACTCGATGCAAACAAACGTGGCCAATAATTGACAGGGTTCAGGTGCAATGACACCAGAGGAATAGGCAGAGGAGGGGCAGACCGCACCAGTGTCAATGATTAGCTGGAAGAAAAAAAAAAAACTGCCAAAAATGAAAAATAGCCCAAATTGTGACAAGCCGCTCAAAGCCATAATGAAGAACACTTTGAGTTTAGCCATTTTGTTGGATATCTTGGTATTCAACGTTGTAAGGGAAATTTACACTGTTCTGTGATCTTGACTGGGATCAAACAGCCAGTTCAATATTCCCAATGAAATTCATCAACATCCTGTTAAAAAAGGAGATTATGACATGTCATAGACCAGAGGTCACTATCCCCCAACTCCATGACACAGTGAAGAGATACAGCAACATAAAATGTCAAATGCAATTCACACACCTTTTTAAATTTTACTTTTTATTTTACCTACATATTTTCAGGAAGTCCCTGGTCTGATCTTGGAAGCACAGATGTTTATTTAATTTTCACAGAATCTTTGCCAGAGAAGGGAACAGATTCGCTCATACGTGCTAGAAGTGTACAAACCTCGCGTGTAAAGGCCACAGCCCTGGTATATGCAGAGCAATTGGACAACTTTCACGTTCATTTTATACTTCACAATAAAAATACTTTACAGTGTTCCCAACCTGCTCCACCTGAGGCAAAACAGACAAGTCCCCTTTTCAAAGAAACAGTCTGAGGCACGGCTTACAGTAAAAGCATTTTTTTTTTCACGTTTGTTTGTTTGCTTTTTCAGTGGATGTGTTGCAACAATGGCCTTTTGTCATATCCAGTAACTCCATGCTCCATCGCCACAGGAACAATTCCTCAGAGCTCACGAGTGCATTGAATTGCAATTGCAAAGAGCACTTTAACCTTGAGTAAACCTGAATGCAACGCAGTGTTGAAGCACAGAAAAGGCGGGCATGGCTCCAGTGGCGGCAGTGTATTATAATGGGCAAGTATAATGGGTCTCGTAACCTAATGGTCACAGGTTCGATTCCTGGGTAGGACCCTTGAGCAAGGCACTTAACCTGCATTACTTCAGTGTATATCCAGCTGTATAAATGGATGCAATGTGCAAGTCGCTCTGGATAAGACCTTCTGCTAAATGTCTGCAATGTAATGGTATGAATGTGAAATCGTGTACAATACAACAGTAAACATTTCCTAATAATACTTTTTGTTTTTTTGTTTTTAAAACTAAGACCAGGCTATTGCTATGAGGTGCCCTGCTGGATCTTTTGTTTGGACACTCAAGTATTCTAAATGTGGAGACTCTTTCTTTCTTTCATTCTTCATTCCTTCCTTCTAGTAATGTCATAATAATGTTTTCTTTTTAGTTATACAGTGCCTTCAGAAAATATGCACCTCATATTAAGTTTATGACATAGCTGTAGCTATGGTACATTTTGAAAAGAGACTTGTTTGTTTTGCCTCAGGTGGAATATGTTGGCGAAACTCCAAAGTTGGAATTCTGATAAATAAAATCATAATTACGAGAAATAAACTCGAAATAAACTCGCAAAAGAACAGAAGTCACAATTGCGAGATTTTCTTTTTGCTTCATTTTTAAGACATTTGGATTTGAGATCAAAAGATGAATGTGAGACAAATGTACAGACAATCAGGTTTTATTTCATAGTATTTACATGCATATATGTTTTACCATTTTACAGATGCCCCCCATGTCCAATGCTTAGAAAAAACAAAAACAAAAAAGAAAACATTTTTTTAATTGAAACTGACCAAAAAAAAAAAAAAAACATTTACCTCTCAGAAATTGTACAGAAATGCTTTTCAAGAATGATACATTGGCTAAAACAGCCCAGTGTAGGAGCTCTGCTTATGACCCCATTTTAACTTCAGTGTTATTTTTACTGTGTGCAGGTTTTAAGTCCTGAATCTCTGTGGTTGGTTTTGGATCTTCTGAGTGGACCTTTGCCATTGCTTTTGCATTCCTGTCAATTTGGATCAACAGCCTCATGCACGGGACCAGGCCGACGACCTGTAGATGGGAACAAAAAGCGGGAGATCAGTCATGTAGTTAAACTAAGTGTTCTGGAAAGTGTCCCAAAATCCGAGAGGGCGATGCACAGAGGTAGCCGAATGGAGCGGTCCGGCAGGCGTGTGCAATCTGATGATTTGTGAAGATATGAGGGAGTCCGTTTCGCCGCCCGGTAGACCAGCACCAAGCTTTTGAATTTAATGCGAGCCAATATACGACACGATTAAGGCAGTAATGTTTTTGAACTTTTATTATGATTTTAACTGAGTTACCAGGTTGAGTGGTGCCTCCTTTTCTGTGTGTGCACCATAGATTCCCAGGCAGTAAGTCAAGAAGATAACTATTCCAAATGCAGGCCAGGACAATCCAGTGCTGTTGGCCAGGTCAACCTGTTAAAATAGATGACACTTTCAATTTTAACTTGCCTAGCCCCTTGCCTTGGACATCACATCTCAAGTCATCAGATGTATATAATATGTTTGTGAGCGTGTGGGGGTGGCATGGTGGTTGTGGTGCCGGATGCAGGCGGAGAGATGGGGGAGTCGTTTAGCCGGCCGGAAGCCGCAGCTGTGGGCGGTTACGTGATTAATTCTAATCTTTATCTGCACCGCCTGCAGTGAGACCTTGGTTCGATGGATGCACACAGTAACCTGCGTTGTTGCCGTTCTCGTTGTTAGTGTTAATCAGTTTAACCATCAGGGTCCAAGTTGAACTATGCGGTTGTTCCCTGCACTTGGACCGGTACTTCTCTCTAGGGTTTTGTCATACTTGTTCCTGGTTATGGTTATACACTTTGTTGTACGTCGCTCTGGATAAGAGCGTCTGCCAAATGCCTGTAATGTAATGTAATGTAATGTAGCCTGAACAGTAACAGCTACAGCAATGGCTACAGCTACAGCAACAGTGCCGCTGTACCACTGTATGAAATAAACCCGAGTGCATCTTACCATACCGTGCCTGTGTGGTTCTGTCAGACTAATTACAGTGAGTTTCCATTTCTGAAAGCACACTAATGGTAATCACTGTAATGGTAATGGTAATGCACTGCATTTATATAGCGCTTTTATCCAAAGCGCTTTACAATTGATGCCTCTCATTCACCCATTCACACACACACTCACACTCACACACCAACGGTGAAAGGCTGCCGTGCAAGGTACCAATCAGCTCGTTGGAAGCAATTAGGGGTTAGGTGTCTTGCTCAGGTACACTTCGACACGCCTAGGGCGGGGGATTGAACCGGCAACTCTCCGACTGCCAGACAACCGCTCTTACCTCCTGAGCTATGTCGTACCCCCACTGTATGTCTAGTACTTTATTTCTCATTGATTGCTATGTGGCAATGTTTTTCCTCTTATACCTCGGGTATACTTAAAAATATTTTCAGGAAGTGTATAGACTGGAGCAGGCTGCTTTTACCAGTTCAACTTTCATTTCTCCACCAGCTTTCCTGTGTCCCGGTATAACGAATCAGCCCCAGAATGACTCCAACCATCTAGCGACAACAAAAGCCCTTACAATATGTTACACATTTCAATGTTGAGTAAATCATCTGCTTTTTTTTTTTCTTCATTTATTACATGCTTTTTAAAGAGAGGGGCCACGTCCAAATCAACACACTTGCCTACTATTGAGTATGCAAGTCACATACAAGTTGTATACACAAGTTGCATACTCTATAGCAGGTAAGTGTGCTGAAGTGAACACAAGGCATTAAACTGCTCTTGCAGTGCCCCCTATGGGTTGTAATTTTCAACTACGTTGCACTACTGGCCAGGACTAAATCGGTGATGCCAAAGCAGGTGTTTGTCCATACTTATTCCACACTTATTGCAGATAAAATAAATAAAATTCCTAATACTGCGTTTTATTCAGCTTAATCGGTATTTTGATTATTTTAAGTTTATGGGCATACCATTAAACAACCTCTGTCTTTTAAGTTAGTATTAACTCCTCACGCACCAATTAAAAATCAGTACCCAGTGTTGTTAGGCAGAATTTGAAAATGCAGCTTTCTAGCAGGTTTCATGTAATCTCTGCCTACTATAATGCTTGTAATTAATGCTCCCATTACTGTTTAGTTATGGTAATGATTTAAATCATGAAAGAATAAGTAATGGCCACTTAGTTGTTTAATTAAAGACAAAATCTCGTTCTGTGTGTTCTGTGTGTTCTCCCCCATGTTCGTGTTGGTAGTCCGGTTTCCTCCCACAGTCCAAAGCCAAAGGTAGACTCCGAATTGTCCATAGATGTGAGTGAATGGTGTGAGTGTGTGTGTGTGTGTGTGTGTGTGTGTGTGTGTGTGTGTGTAAGTGTGTGCATGCGTATGTGTGTGTGAGTGAATGGTGAGTGAATGGTGTGTGTGTATGTGTGTGTGTGTGTGTGAAGGTGAGTGTGTGTGTGTGTGTGTGTGAAGGTGAGTGTGTGTGTGGAAGTGTGTGCATGCGTGTGTGTGTGTGTGTGTGTAAGTGTGTGCATGCATATGTGTGTGTGAGTGAATGGTGAGTGAATGGTGTGTGTGTGCCCTGCGATGGATTGTGTATTTCCTTCCTTTCTCCACGTATATGAATGAGGACATCAAACAGTCTCTGCAGTGGGGATTTCATGTGGCGTGTACTGCAAGTTTTTTTTTTTTAACATTGTCCGCTAACTGCTTCCTCTGTCGCTTTCCACTGAATAAATGCTAGCCAGTGTCCTGAAAATGGCACTCTCACGTAGTTCTCACGCAGCAAGAGAAAAATCTGTTGACTGAGTTTTTTTTTTTTTTTTTCTGAATGTGTGGTGTGAATTTCCAGTCCTCTGCAATCCTCTGCAAGCTAACCAGCGAAAAGAAAAGTCCCGGTGGTTTCTGTGGTTGTGCTTACCATCAGTGGCTTCAGAAATGAGGGCATTTTGCTAACATGTAAACATGTTTTATTTTCAATGAACTATGGGAACACACTCAGGTCAAAAGATGGGGTGAATTATGGGGTGCCGTTCAGGA
Source organism: Anguilla anguilla (assembly GCF_013347855.1). Classification (NCBI taxonomy): domain Eukaryota; kingdom Metazoa; phylum Chordata; class Actinopteri; order Anguilliformes; family Anguillidae; genus Anguilla; species Anguilla anguilla. Next base: position 3,082,987 of record NC_049207.1, read on the forward strand.
AGAATATAATCAATGTAGTGTACATATATATAGGCTTGCTTGAAATATACATTGGTTTAATATGCATATGTATTGGTTTGTCCTTTACGTATCAGTGTTTCCCACAGGATTTTGTGAGACTAGGGTGGGTGGACCTTGGACCCTCTAGGGGGGTCCGGGGGCATGGTCCCCCTGGAAGAAAATTTTGTACATTTTAAAGTTAAATGCATCAATCTGGTGCACTTTGAGAGCAAAATTAGGAAGCTAGATCTATGAAGAACGTTTTGCTCTTGTAAACAATCCCCTCCCCTCCTCCTCCTCTTCTGACCACATCCTTTACCTGGCCTCATATGGAAACAAACAGGAAGGGTTCATAGGTGAGGATGGTACCATCTAAGACAAAGAAACCCAGATGCATTACATTACAGGCATTTAGCAGACACTCTTATCCAGATCGACTTGCACTACTTTTTTTACATAGCATATACGCACATTGCGTTCATTTTTACAGCTGGATATATACTAGAGCAATGTGAGAAAAATATATCACGTTATTGTGATACCATTGCTGAGAGAGAAAAGTATTTTTTTATTCTGAAAAAGATGTGTCACAGTTATTGGCACCCCGCCAAGTATTTTTACCAGCTTGGTATATAGTTCACTGGATATCCACTTAATATTCCCTAGTATGTCCAACCATTACTCTTGAGACAATTATATGTACATGTCTTTCTCGCAAACAGTTTTCAATGTGAACCTTTATTTGTTGGTATGTTTTGGTATGTTATATTAGGATTGAGTAATAACTGTTTCATGACCTTTCCCTAGAAATATGAAATATCTGGTCATAGAAACCGACCGCTAATGAGGCAGCATGGGATGCATGAGCTTGCCAAAGTGAATGTTGAACTTGGATTTACGTTCTTATCTCCTCGTTTATTTCCTTATTTGGCCACGTACGTGTCCCTGACAGCATCTGTGTTGCCAAAGCAACACAGCGGTGTCAGTAGTGCCTATTGGCGCTGCAGCCCAGGCACAGTCTCGAGGTGATGGCCTCCACAGGCTGAACATTTAGAAAACTTGTGGCCCTTATTCTAGAACCTTGTGGCCCTTATTCTAGAACCTTGTGGCCCTTATTCTAGAACCTTGTGGCCCTTATTCTAGAACCTTGTGGCCTTTATTCTAAGAACACTTGGGTCCCAATTCATCAGATTGGGTTTCTGTCATGAGATAAAAGCAGCCGTGCCCTGTCAATGCAACCCCGATCACACCGCATCTTAAGATCAAACCCGCCCGCGTGGGCACGGGCTCATTTTCCTCTTAAGCGGCGTGGGCGCTGGATGGGAAAATGTCACCTGTGTCTGTCTGAAACTCGCGAAGACGCTTGAATTTGGGTTACCACCGCGCAGGGCCGAGTGTAAGACAGAGCCCTAAGTGCTAAACATCGAGTAAACAACCACATGGACCAACTGTCGGATGAACAATGTCTGTTGATTAAATCAGAGCACAGAACGTAATCTCAAACACAATCTATAATTGAAGCTCAGCTAATTATTTGTCCGACGGGACCTCATTACACATAATTGCATCTTCGTGAATGAAAAACTGTACGGCTTATTATTGCATGCCATTGTAAATGTGTACCACAAAAGGCAAACACGTCACAACTTTACCAGCACAAAATCATTTATGGAGCCATTCGTTGTATAGCTGCACGGTATATTAATCCTCTTGTCCGTCCTTTCATATTACAAATCATTTTGCATGGAGTACCACACCAGGCATACACATGCATCTCCCAGAGCTTCTATTTATCAAATATCATAATTAACAGTCGTAGAGAACAGATACACAGTAGCCATAGTAACAGAAAAATCTTTTTGAACACAGTATGTACAAGGCTGGATGGTGAAACAAGGCAAACATGCCCAAAAGCATATCAGCTGTAGTATTGATTGAGGTTTTCTACAGTACTTTAACTGAATGTTTGGATTGGGTATGTATGGGTTGCCTTTTCATTGTCAATAAAATGAATACATGACCTCAAAAAAATTAATACATAACCTCATACAGTAACAAACCATTTTAGAACTAATTCAGACATATTTCCTAAAACATTCATCAATATTTAATAATGGCAAAGACAAATTTTATCCTGTATTTTATGACTTTATTTATTATATGCACTCCTTAAATAAAGACAAAAAGTTTATTTGTTCTCTGTAATGTCTTTAATGAGATTAATGTTGCATATAAAGCAAATAAACATTGGGAAAGCAAAAAAAAAAATGAATTAAAGTGAGACAAATTTTTCATCCCAACTCATTGGTGATTTGACATTAAAATCCCTGATATTATGGAAATATTTTATCATAAAAACTTGTAAAGAAGCTGATTATGCACAAAACAGATATGCCATATATCATTGCCATCTTATACATTTTACTGGGGGCATAATTGCACAAATTGATTGTCAATGGGATTATATGGGGGTGGTTTGGGTGACAGTCATGGGTTTGACTGCAGCTGGATTGTTGATCTGGCAGTTGAATGTCAGGTGTAGAATTGTTGAAAGGACCTGCAAGAAAGCAGATTAATAGAAAAGGAGAACAATTGTCCACAGCCCCTTAAATTCTGCTTAATGTCCACCCAAGTTAAAAATATACTTAATGTTCATCCAAGTTAAAAATCTACTTAATGTTCATCCAAGTTAAAAATCTACTTAATGTTCACCCAAGTCAAAAATATACTTAATGTTCACCCAAATTAAAAACATACTAATGTTCACCCAAGTCAAAAATATACTTAAATGTTCACCCAAGTTAAAAACATACTAATGTTCACCCAAGTCAAAAATATACTTAAATGTTCACCCAAGTTAAAAACATACTTAAATATTCACTCAAGTTAAAAATATACTTAATGTTCGCTCAAGTTATAAATATACTTAATGTTCGCCCAAGTTAAAAATGTACTTAATGTTCACCCAAGTTTGGAAACAGAGCCACAACTATTAGCACATCTCACAGATACAACATCCTCTGCGAAATAATAAATGTTATCAACCTGATATGCCACTTAGGAGCCATGATTTACACTATTTAACAGTAATTTATGAGACGCTAAACTGACCAGGAACGCCTGTTCCTGACCCAGCTCATGTGGTTGGCTAAGCGGCAGCAGCGACTGCAGGCTTCATACAAGCTTACCTGAACATAACAGAAATTGGAACAGTGACTGAAAAACAACAATAAACCCACACGTACCAGAACAACCACGAATGTGACTGTGAGTCTAGTCACAAACATAATCCCCGTCTCCAGGTATTTCAAAATGATGGGACCACAAGGCTGGAAACAAACATCAAACAAAGACAATATTTTAAAACTAATTTTTATAATTTTTTTTCTTGTCCTAATTGGGTTGGAGGAATAACCTGCAGTCAGGGCTGGCCCGACCCAATAAACAAAGTAAACATTTGTTTAGGGCCCTGCGATTGGTTCGGGGGCCCCCTCCCTCCAAGATGTATATAAATATATATTTTTTAAATAAATAACTGTGTTCCCTAAGACAATGGCTTTTTCATTCATCTAAATATATTTCTATTGGTGCCGAATCTTGCTGGCTGGGGACGGGGGGGTTGTTTTCGACCAAAACAGACTTTTTTGGGGCCCCATGTAGACTTTTTGTTTAGGGCCCCCAAAAACCTTGGGCCGGCCCTGTCTGCAGTCACAGCACCTATGGGCCGTACTACCCGCTAACCTGGCCTTACATTGGGATTTACACTTCTTATTTCCCTGAAAGCTAGTTTTATTCATTAAAATAAATAAATAAATAAATAAAAATAAGTGCATGAGTGAGTCCGTATTTAGATTTGTTTTCAATTGATCCATTTGACAATTGTTGCTTATTAATCATGCAGAAGCCTCTCACTGATAACATTTATGGAGAGTAAATATTTTTTTGAGAGTAAAGTAGATGTGGAAACAATTGGCTTAAATTAGGCAGCAGGATAGTTACTTCTTTGTACACCTCCACCTCCGACATTGCAGAATCTCTATCATATGATTGTTTCAAGTATGCCTAGGGAGAGAAACAAAAACATTTTTAACATGCAGGACAGAGTGACATAAGCAATTACTTCTTCCCAACACTACTGAATTTTTGCATATTTCCGTTTTGTATTTCACTGAAAAAAGGTGACAAGGTTTCTAAATACCTGCACCTTCAGACAGCTGTGAATCAGCCCTCAAACAGAACAGGCAGAAGTTCCGTTTTATGGAAAGTCATCCACAGCCATGCTATGTGACCAAAAGTATCTGGGCACCCCTTGGTCTGAGGCAGGCCTCATCGCCCAATCAGTGCCCGACCTCACTAATGCTCTTCTGGCTGAGTGGAAGCAAATCCCGGCAGCAATACTCCGACATCTAGTACAAAGCCTTCCCAGAAGAGTGGAGGCTGTTATAGCAGGAAATTACATTACATTACATTACATTACATTACAGGCATTTAGCAGACGCTCTTATCCAGAGCGACTTACACAACTTTTTTACATAGCACTTTACATTGTATCCATTTATACAGCTGGATATATATATATATATATATATAGATATATACCTTGCTCAAGGGTACAACGGCAGTGTCCTTACCCGGGAATCGAACCTGCGACCTTTCGGTTACAAGCGCAGTTCCTTACCCGCTGTGCCACACTCCGTCCAACTCTGGACCAACTCCATTTTAATGCCCATAATTTTGGATGTTGGATGTCAGGCATCCACATACTTTTGGCCATGTAGTTCATATCCCGTGGAGCACAGAACCTACCCAGTTGTCCCTCGATTGTTGTACTCTATGGCATTTTGACGCCCTGTCTTCATAGTCTGGCGGACAGTGGCACGATTGAGGGATTGAATCCGTCCAGTCTTCGTAGCTCAAGAGTCCGCAGCATTCAGCCTGTTATCAGCGGAAAGACCATCAGTTACGTTACGTTACACTTATTTGGCAGACGGTTTTATCCAAAGCGACGTACAATAAGTGCATTTCATGGTCATGGACAGCTACAAAACACAGGTTCAATAAGATACAATACTTATTTTGTACAGCTATTTCTAGGCAATAACACAATTTAGTTCACACAGTGAACACTATTCTGACCTAACCTCTGCAAAGCCAACTAGGCTAGAAGAACAAGCTACAGTATTATACAGAGTGGTGGTAGTTAGTTCAGGTATAGTCTGAAGTGATGTGTCTTCAGACCACAGCGGAAGATGGGTAGTGAGGGAAGAGTTTCAATTGCATGCAGTCACAAAATATTGCAATGAAGTTACAACCGGAGTACGTGTGTATGTGTCAAAAGGGTGTCGTCAGGAAGTTGACGGTGCTGAATGTGAAAGACTTTTTGAACCGTTTACCACAGTCTGCAGCTTGTTGATCGCTTTTTGGGTCTTTTGATCTGCCCGATTCAGTGGCGTCAGTTCTCTGAATTGATCCTCCGCACCGTTTATCTTAGCGCAAACAAAGACAGTGTTAAGATTGGAACTTATCTAATATTCTGATAAATAATTATTTATCAATTACAGATATTCTACCATAAAATACACTCTGGGAATGAATAATAATAATAATAATAATAATAATAATAATAATAATAATAATAATAAAAACATTCCATGAAATGGAATAAAATCAGCAAATTCTGTTCTTTCATTGAGGTACAGTTAGACTGCCCACTAACAGAACATTGTTTCCTAAATCATTTTTATAGACATAACGTGTCAAACAGCTTATAATTTATTTTTCTCAATGTAAAAACACACTACCGTTCATGACTGTACTTTTGATTGACCTGACATTTGATTATTCAGGCACAGTAGTCAGCATTTATACAGGTACAATTGAGCACTACTGTACTGCTGTAAAAATGGTCCACCTGAATATATTCAATGCCTCAAATCAAGGGTACCCAATATTATCTGAAAAGTGCAGGTTTTATTACCCCAGGACTAAGACACCTTTTTTATTATATTTTATTTTATTTTATTCTGGTTATTTTATTATATACTATGTTGGTTACTGTTGCTATATTCTTTTATTGTACTTATTGTGTCTTAATCGTTTTTGTAATCTCGGCTACATTGAAAATGAGGGCCTGGCCCTCAATTGTACCTCCTAGAATTTAAATAAAGGTTCTGACTGACTGACTGACACCTGATTCTACTTATTAAAGTCTTGATTGAAGACCATGAGTAGTTAATTAGTTGACTCGGGTGTTGTAGTGCTGGGCTAAAACAGAAACCTGCACCCACACCGGCCCTTTTCGGGTATGACTGGAGACCCCTGCCTTGGGCGCTAAGTTTGTCAAACTGTCCATTGGCACAATGCGATAAGTATATGATGTACTGTAACAGAACACCGAGGTCCCAGAATGACCATAAAATAATTCTTGCTTCCCATGAACAGAAAATACGTTAAAATATATTAATACATTCCACAAATGGAACATACTGTGGATTATTAGTTTAAAAAAGAAAAGAAAAAAAAAAAGAAATTTATTTTACTGATGAATATCTATTTCTAAACAAACGCTTGTGAACCTGTTTAACACCGTTTAGAAATGCTTTACCTCAGATTGGACAGCAGACATTGCGGGTAGAACTCTGAAGCAGCCAATAGCGTGAAGGATCAGAAAGACAGTATACTACAGAAATAATGACAGAAGTTAACATTAGCGATCATCTTACCAGTCTGATGGGTGAGCAGTGCACTGAGTTTATAATAATAATAATAATAATAATAATAATAATAATAATAATAATAGCTTTATTTGTATAGCACTTTTCAATTCTTGGTAACAAAGTGCTTCACAATAGTCAATACAAAACAGAAACTTCTTCAACAAAATTTGCCTTAAATTCTAATTTTATTATTCATATTTTATAGTTTCATCACAAAAACTATAAATTATCAAACCCTTTCCTACTGTAGTTCAAAGCATTTTTTGTGCATCTTAAGCGTCACAACGCAGCCTGTCACCAAGCCAACATTTAATTAAATACATATTCGCTTATCTGCCAAAACTACTGTACGCTCTGTTCACCTCTATTCAGTCCTTGCAGAATAAACATGCAGAACATGGAGACATATAGAAAACGTGGATTCCTCCTTAACAACAGATCAAGGGACAGGTTTGATTTTAGTCCTAATGTACACGGTAAACATAATTTTTTATTAGATATCTAATTATCATCACGTACCTGTTTGGAAATGCCCACATCTTTGGTCCGTCAACGTTTGCCAAATAAATATTAGCACAGATAAATGGTACCGTCAAATAAAAAATAACATTAACACAGGTCTGTAGGCTGTCATTTTCCATATTTTCCATATAAACAGAAGGTTTTGCTTTTTAACGTGCTTAGAGGGTTAAAATACTGGCCTACAGCTGTCTACCGGGCACCTTTTAATGAAAATAGCTTGCTGTGCAAAATAAATCATATTTATTGAACAAGGTGGATGTTATTGCCCTCACTGAATGGTCAATGGTGAATGGACTGCATTTATATAGCGCTTTTATCCAAAGCGCTTTACAATTACAATTGACTATTCCGTGATAGTCTTTTTCGATATGTCACTGGTGCAATCATGTCATTTTTTCACTTTTTAGAACCCTCTTTTTAGCAGTCATACTGACTTCTACTGACAAACATTTTTGAAGTAATCTTTGATGATGTATATTCGGTTGTGGACTTTTGCTTTTGATGTAGCAATTTCTGAGATTGATGTCTACAGTGACGCCTTACGGATAAGCGTTGGAACTCCAAACACGTGCCTCTGAAATTCACATATTCTGGAATCTACTTGGGCCCTATATATAAGCGTTAGGTGAAATTACCATTATTATTGCTTGCGCATTTGTCAAAGAACCATCAACACAGCCGTGTAATAATGAATATTAAATACCAGTAAATTAAATGAAGAATAATGTATAAATGTAATGTAATTATACCCACCACCCTCAGTGCCCACTTCTTCTCTTTATAAACGCCGAAGACGCCCAGAAGCGCTAGCAGGAGGACGAGTGATCCGTTCACACAGCAAATGACGATGCCGTTAGTGGTGTCAAACTGAAAATCAGCACATAAAATAGTCATGAAATTAACTGCAACTGCCCTCCTACATAGCAAATGCCAGATCTAAAAAAGGTTGGCCCTGTATATCTTCATATATACAGCGTATGCGCACCAACAAACGTGCCTGACAAAATATGTCAAACGATGCATATTTGCCAGCGTTTTATATTGCATTTTATAAAACGGGCTGTTTCGATCCTGAATGCTAATTGACTGTAACCGCGCTCTCAAGTGACTGTAAATCCGATAACGTTAACAGTTATTCAAACAGCATGTTTGCAAACAGTATCACTCTACGCACAACCCGTTAGTTACAGATAATATTACAAAACTGGTAAATGTTGAATCATAAATTATTTGTTTCTGTGTCGTAACCATTTTATAAAAGCGATAGGGCACGCGAGGCCGTGTCCTATCGTGAATAGTCACGCCACGTTTACACGGGGTTGCCACTTCGCTCAGTGCCTAGCAACACCCCTACAGCCGTAAATGTACTCACAACAGAGCGCGGTCACTCGTGCTGTATTTCTTAAACGTATAATGGGTTATACTTATGTGTGAAACTGTTAGCTCAGATATTTTGATCAGTGTCAATTTCATGTTCCTTCCACTTTCTCTTACGTCTTTAGCTTCATCGCTGCTTGATGCCACGATTCCAATACCCAGGGTGACGCCTCCTAAAATCTGGACAGACCACATACAGCATTGCAGTATTATTATAAGAACCCCGAACTCCAGATTTATGTTTTAGATTGCTGCAGGTTCCCATGAGCAAAATGACTTTGACATCCATTTCTCTTTTACACAATTGTCTTTTTTTAATGTACCAAAAAAAAAAATGTTGTGTAAATCTGTCACCAGTGTACTTTGCTGTGTATAACACACTTTAATGAATTTTTCAAGAAAATCTGCACGTAATCACTCTTACTGAAAAAATGCACATCATCATCATCATCATCATCATCATCATAGAACACAAAGTGCGCTGAATAAATTACTGGCTGTAGTTACCGACTGTACATTTTGATTTTAAAACACAAAATGTACAGTTCCTGTAGACCTTGCTGACAGAAAAATCTGAATCACAAACACTTGTCTTATACAGCCTAATAATGACTGCACGACCATATGTCTGCCAAATTTATTTGCATTGAATTGCAATAAAATGTGGTACCTATATACAAAATGGCATTATTCTCACAGCACCTTTGGGTTTGCCTATAAATAATCCACTATTACAGTAGCCTACCAGCTGCCAGGTTGCTGATTATATTGTCTTCTGTTTATAAAAACTTACCCCATATATGACACTGAAAGCAATGCATAGTCGTTTCAGGAAGGTGTTATCTTCTGCCATTGCTTCAAAGACAGCGTGTGTGAGGTTCAGTGAGACCCTTCAAATGAACAGAAAAGAGATGGCTTCCCGTCTTATACCTGCCCAGTGATCAGGTTTTTTTTTTCTTTCTCTCTTTCCGCTGCCACATCTGTCGTGCAGACACGCCTACATATTTTCAAAATGCAAATAAATGTATGCACTTCATTATTTTAATAAATAAGCACATTAATTCAATGACCCTCCCCCTCAGAACCAACTTCATGTTCAGGAATTCATGTTCATGTTCATAATTAGTGCTTATGGACGTGCCCTATTGCAGTCACAGATACCGACACCTTAACAACCAAGTTACCAAGATCATCCAATCAAATGAATTCACTGCTCTCTTTCACAATTTTGCTGTCATAGACGCACATGAAAATGTCAGAAATAATATGGAATGCTTACACGTCCAGATTACAAGACGCGAAGATATGGGTTTGGAGCTACCGGTCACAAATAGCGAGGGAACTACAAATAATTTTTTTTTTGTGACATCGCATACAAAATTAATTAGCCTAATTAGGCAAAATGTATAAAACGAACGAAACGAACAGTAGAGAACGTAAAGAAAAGGTGGCATGATGTTTGGCAGCGTTGTAAAAGAAAAACTTGGCGAGGGCAAAAGACACTTGGTCTTTTTTTTATTTGGGGGGGGGGGGGGGGGGGGGGGGGGGGGTTAATCTAGGTCAAACTGTTTCTGATGACCACAAACTGAGACGGAGCGCCTTGCCGGTGTCAGTACATGAGACGGTCATGACCTCTTTAGCCTGCGTGGCCTATTTCTGTTTCTCCGTCTCTTCTCCCCAAACATCAGTTTATGTGGCAGCTAAGACACTCTTTTATTAGGAGGTCCTAATCAAAGAAAGAAATGAGTTGGGTGTCCTGGTTATCACCATGATTGTAATATCAAATACACGCTACTTGGAGTTACCTGAAGTATATTTTCTTGCTTTATACTTCGATCGCCCAAATGATCAACATGCTATTGAAAAACCGACAGGACATCAGGAGCTTCTCTAAATATATAAAATACCTTTCATAGCACACAAGAGCTACCTGGACCAATATAAAAAACATACCCCTAAGCTGAAATAACATATTTAAAAACCCACAAAGGGAATTATCAATTTAAACTAGCAACCAGTTCAAATGTGGAATATCAAGTGAGTGAGTTTCCTTTCTGTTGAGATTGTGAAACTTTCGATTTCCTCCATTTTTTTTGAACGTGTAGATGGCGGTGTTAGAGAACACCGTCATCTACTGGCGATAGAATGTCATTCCCGAGCTCAGATTGCAGTTGTACTGCACCGGATGGTGGTCAGTTACGCCAGCGCCGCTCACAGGTGTACATCCTCTTTGGACTTGTTCATCCTAATCATCAGTAAACAGTGGCACTGGGGAGATTTATGTTTGCATTGCGTGTTAAGTGTGAAATCCCGCATTTATGGACCTCAAAAAGGGACTGTCAACATAGGCCGACACCGTTGGAGTCTCAGTTGCCATAGAGACCATTAAATACAGCTGGAAGGCTAATCAACTAGTGGATGGGATTTTTGACAAAATGGGACCCTCGTGTGACCATTTTCATTGGGTGTGGGGTGACCACCACAAATGGACATTTGTTTAAAAAGGCCGGGGTCTGTCAGCTTGGTAATGCGTGCTTTGTGACATGGCACATTATCCATTTGAAGAAGGGTACATTGTGGCTATAAAGGAATGGGCATGGTCAGCGTCAATGCTTTGGCATGCTGTGGCATTGCTCAGTTGGCATCAAGGGACCTTATGTGTGACACGAAAACATTCCCCACACCATTACACCATGACTGCCAGCCTGCATCATGGTCACAAGGCGGGATGAATCCATGGATTTGTGCTGTTTACACCAAATTCTTACCCTATCCTCTGCCCTTCTGCACCCCACTGTTGTAAACAGCTAATAATAATAATAATAATAATAATAATAATAATAATAATAATAATAATAATAATAATAATAATAATAATAAAAGCTGTTGATCATTGGTTGCCTTTCTGTGAGCTGAGCAAGCCTGCCCATTCTCCTGTTTTTACCCACAGAGCTGCATCTCAATGGATGTTGCTTCTTCATTAATGCTATATAAGTTGGTTTTTATATACCGTGAGCTCCACAATGTTTTGGACAAAGACATATTTTTCTCGATTTGGCTCTGTAGATTTCTGAACTGCTTAAATATTTGCATACTGCTGCCCCCTCTGAATTCTTAGCCAAATTAAAACAGCTCCAGCTCCATCCCAGTCTGCATTGCCTCATGACATGGCTTTTTACTTCTGTACCCTATTGTGCAATCTTCATTTTTTAATTTAAAATTTTTTTTCTATATTTTTTTAACTTAAGATATTTTAATCGTGAGGTGGCTGATTTGCTGGCTGGTATAAGAGGTAGGTTGTGTTCCTACCTTCTCTTTGCATGACAGTCTCATAGTTGGGCACATAGTGCTAAGTGAGGCATAGTTTAATGCCAAACTCTCGGTGCTGTATAGGTATGGGGGCATGCCCCCGCCAAGGCGTAACTTGGCGGGATGGCATACCTGCCATCCCAATATTAGAACAAGCATATTAGAACAAGCATTTAACAAGTGTTAAATAACTGAAATCTTTTGTGTTCATTACAATGTCATCGTAATGAGTAATCACAGGCAAGTGTCCTTAAGTAGACATTGACCTAAAGTAAGCATTATTTATATATTCTAATATATATATATATATATATATATATATATATATATATATATATATATAACAATTTTATTGAATATGCTTGCATACGATGAATGTAGATTTTATCTTTTTATTCAAACCAAAAACGGAAGCGAGGCTGTATTTTATGGCGCCTTCACGGGTGTCCATTGACGGCATGCGCCGCGCAGAGTCATATTGTATCGAGAGCAGTACAGTCAGAAGTTGTCTCAGCTATTTTAGCCCATCCGTTTGATTTAAAGATTAAACCACGCGTCGCTATCTGATGCAATGCTCCTGATCAGTAAACGTGTGGCGGATGTAGCTGTATTCCATCGTCGACCGACAAGAGCTCAAGTCTACACAGCAGAAAAACGTATTTTAATGATAAAAAAAAAATTGTTTTCGCGTCGCCACGTTGCGAGCTACTCGTCTTTGTTGCTAGTGGCGACTACAGTCGGTTACAATGCTGCGACTTGAGGTCGACTAGGCTACATGAGATAAGGACTTTGGTAAATTACATCGGCTAGACTAATCGCTTTGGCCTGTGCGGGTGCATTTCTAATCGTAGTATTTTTCGAACCTTTCACGATGTACTGTTACAGTAACGTTGTGATTCGGCCGGCCTAACGGAGTGTTGTGTAATTTTACAGGTTCTTCGCCCAGTCGTATGCAGTATGAAGAACACGTCGTTATGAAACACTATTTCAAAATGATGACTGACATGATTGTGTTGTGTGCCACTTTGGCCATATCTCTTTCATTCTGGATCATTTCTATGACAGCCAGTACATATTACGGTGAGTCATTGCGACACTGCCTTCAAAATGTTGCTACAATTGATCATGTTTGCCGGTTAACGTTGAGCGCTACTTTGTATCGATAATGCAACGTATGAAATAGCAGAGCCGGCTAGTCTTCACCAGTGTTATTATATTACCTCTAACTCAAAGTAGAACTTTCCTTGGGTACTATTTGCGACAATGACAACTTTCATGGCTTTTAGTTGTCATGACGTTTCGCTGGAATACGAGTTTGTAACGGTACTACGTGCAGCAGGTTTGTGCAACACTGGAAGGTCACATGTTTTGATTTGTGTGGTTAATTAGCGCCTGATTGATCTGCTAAAGCAGTCGATTACAGTTAGCTCACCTGGTTTACTTTACATTACATTTTTTTTTACTTGATCTAAACTGGTTGCTGAGTTTAAGATAAAAACAAAAAGCAGTAAACCTTGCCTGTCCAGGACTAGGGTTGCAGACCCAGTCTTACTGCTCAATATTTTTAAAAATACATTTTGCAGGACTATTTCGCATTGTTAGATCCATATGCGTAATTAAATAGCGTTTTCCATTCCAGGCACTTTGCAGCCTGTTTCTCCATGGCGTTGGCTGTTTTCCATTCTGGTCCCCTTGAGTCTTGCCTCACATGGGTTGAAGCGCAAAAGTCTGGACTACAGTGGAGCACTGGGAGGTGAGCACAGCATCTTGCCCAAGAACACAGCACTAGTCTGTGCAGGCGGCCGGTTTGGTGCACTGGTTTTGTAGCCAGAGGGCTGGTTTGGTGTACTGGGTTTGTCGCCAGAGGGCTGGTTTGGTGTACTGGGTTTGTAGCCAGAGGGCTGGTTTGGTGTACTGGGTTTGTAGCCGGAGGGCTGGTTTGGTGTACTGGGTTTGTAGCCGGAAGGCTGGTTTGGTGTACTGGGTTTGTCGCCAGAGGGCTGGTTTGGTGTACTGGGTTTGTCGCCAGAGGGCTGGTTTGGTGTACTGGGTTTGTCGCCAGAGGGCTGGTTTGGTGTACTGGGTTTGTAGCCAGAGGGCTGGTTTGGTGTACTGGGTTTGTAGCCGGAGGGCTGGTTTGCTGTACTGGGTTTGTAGCCAGAGGGCTGGTTTGGTGTACTGGGTTTGTAGCCGGAGGGCTGGTTTGGTGTACTGGGTTTGTAGCCGGAAGGCTGGTTTGGTGTACTGGGTTTGTAGCCAGAGGGCTGGTTTGGTGTACTGGGTTTGTAGCCAGAGGGCTGGTTTGGTGTACTGTAAAACCCGGGACAGGTCTTTTTACTTCAGTCTGTGTTCCAGATTTGTAAGGGTTCCCAGTTTTACTTGGTGCGGTTATCCAGCTAACCCAGTAATCCTGCGTTGTGAAATATCCCTTCCAGTGTAGCACTGCCAGTACACTTGAGCCAGTTTTTAGGGAACTATGCAGTGGTATGAATAGGACAGTTATTAAATGTAAGTGGTTGCTGTAGACAGGAGAGTTTGTCCTTAGGGAGTAAGTTAGTGTTTAGCTAATGACAAATAGCCTGTGGGATTGGCCGTCAAAGGAAACTATCAGCGGTGTTCCGGGCTCCCTGGTGGACCAGCATGATTTGTTTTCCATACAGGCCAGTAAGCGATGCATTGCCAGAAAAAAAAAACCTGTTTTTGTTATTTTGCCGTGAAAGAAATAAGCACCAAAAAAAAAAAGCAATGGAGTTGCTTTTAGGTTGTCTGTCTGTCTGTGAGATGCGCATTGTGAGATGTGCCCAACTGGATGTTCCTGCTGGATTTGTTCTTCCTTCAGTCGTAAGCTCAGTTTGCAAGTCACCCCAGCGATAAAACTCTTTGCACCGCTAGATGTAACTTAATTGTTCTTGATATTTAAGTGTTTCTTTAGCTAAATATGCGCGGCATGTCGTGATTAATTAGTCTGCTTGTGTGTCTTTATTGCAGGAATGTTGGTTGGATTCGTTCTGACAATGGCCAACATGAGCTTCTTTGCCTCCTTGTTGACGTTTTTTCTCACCTCTTCCAAACTGACCAAGTGGAAGGGTGCAGTGAAGAAGAAGATGGATGCTGAATATAAGGAAGGTGATGTGTTCGTTACTTGACTGGTTGGCCTACAGCCCACCTTTACAGTGGGTGATTTTGACAATCCAAAATGGCCGACTGGAACCACCAGTGCTGCATTCTCACTGGCCACATTTGTGCCCAAACTGGTGTCATAGAAAAAATGGCTGTTTTACATTGAATTTTTTAAAACCCGCATCCCTTCTAGTGTCACTGGAGTTAAGCTAACCCCCGCTGCTTAAGTATTTGCATTTATCTTTGTGAATGGCTTGGAAAATACTGTAAAATACGGGCAAGGGGTTCAGTGTTAGATTAAATGCAGCAGTAGACCAACTGAATCTGCTCTTCCACTGCATGTGAAAGGAGTTGCATTCCTATGTGGTATCAAATACTACGTTCACACGATACAACTCTGCATTAATAAAATATGCAGTTAAATGTTGCAGTACACACTTTTAAAAAGAAAATTAACATATTTTTTCAGGGGGTTTGGCCTGTGGGGGGGAGGGGAGGGGGGGGGCAGTCCTAAGCTTGAGGGTTGGACCACTATTGCTTCCTGTTTCCTGTGCGTAGGGACCGTTGATCCTCTCCGTACGCTGGACTGAGTTTGCTTGCCTCTGGTTTTCCAGGGGGACAGAGAAACTGGATGCAGGTGTTCTGTAACGGTGGTGTCCCGACCGAACTGGCCCTCCTGTACATGATCGAGGTGGGCCCCGGGGAAATGCCGGTGGATTTCGGGAAGCAGTACACGGCCACCTGGATGTGCCTGTCCCTGCTGGGGGCGCTGTCCTGCAGCACGGGGGACACCTGGGCCTCCGAGGTGGGGCCCGTCCTCAGCAGGAGTCCGCCCCGCCTCATCACCACCTGGCAGGTGGTCCCTGCAGGTAGGGCCTGTTCTGTCTCACCTGCCAGGGGGGGGGGGGGGGGTGGGCGAGGCTCCTGATTGGTCCGACTCGGTTTTAGACCTGGCAGGTGGGTCCTGCAGGTATGGCCTGTTCTGTTTCACCAGCTGGGGGGGGTGGGGGTGAGGGTGGGGCCTTCTGATTGGTCCGGCGCTGTTTTAAATTCATTTATATTCATATTTATATTAGTCTATCAGGCTTTCAGCTGCTCCACTGGTATTTGGCATACTAAACGGGGTCGAATTTGAATCTAAACTGATGGTTCCCTTTCTGAATGCACAAGTCTGCACGGGGTTTACATTTGCTTTTCCTGTATTCCATCCATGGGAGTTCAGTCGATCCTCCTGTTTCCTTCCTCCAGACAGTTTTCCAAAAAAGACTCCGTGAGAGATTCCGCCATTTCAAAAGGAAAAAGGAATAGATAAAAAGTGTCGGCTGTTTGGTCCGAAAGTTGGCTCGTATCCCGTTGCAGTAATTTGCCGTGGTAACATGTTAAAGAATGTTCTGTGCGGTGAGTGTGTCCGAGCACAGCTATCTGCTGGCTGAGCCGGTATGTTTGTGCGGCTAGGCTGCAGGAGGGCCATTGGATCAGGAGTAGAGACTGTCGCTCTGATTGGTCACTCGTGCATTCCTGCTCCATGAAGACCCCGCCCACTCGGCTCGTTGCTCTGCTTCTCTCCCGTGCCATGTTTTGTAGTCTGGTGTGGGTGAATTTAGATGAGCTGAACTCATATCCACATAACAATAGTTCTGTTCATCAAATTTGCAGACGTGGAAGTTGTTGCTGGAAAATTCGCTATATAAATGCAGTCCATTTACTTTTATTTTAGTGCACCATTATGCTGAACTACCAAATTGAACCATCTGTATTTGAACTTTCATGCTTAAACATGTTTTTCCTTCTGATAAACGTGAAGTTAAGGTTGCCAGTTCTGCAGCAAACAGGACAGGAGTAATGTCCTCTTCCTTTCAGTATGTGTAATATAGAGGAAGGGTCAATGTCTCTGAATTTTTTACTAGGGGAGCAATGGGGGGGGGGGGGGGGGTGTTTTGTCGTGATAGTCTTTGTGTCGGGGGGGTGTGGGGGGAGCATGAGTCGTCCCAGATGGCATATCTGGAGTCCTACTCTGGATAAAACCGACTCATTATCAGGCTGATATCCTGCAGTCTGGGGAGGCCATTTTGAAGAAAACTGGTGAAATATCCGGAACACGGATCAGTCACATCAGTCAGTCACATTGCTGTTTGGAACCACAGACAGTACGCAGGCTGTTGCCTCTCAGGTGAAGTGCTTTGCTGGCGAGTTTAACCGGGCTTTGATGGCTGCTTCTTTTTTTTTTCCCTCTCACAGGCACAAATGGGGGGGTCACGCCGGTGGGCCTTGTAGCCAGCCTGCTGGGCGGGGTGACCGTGGGCGTGGCTTACTTCATCACCCAGCTCTTATTTGTGAAGGACCTGAGCCTGGCGGCTCCCCAGTGGCCAATCGTGGTGTACGGGGGCATGGCTGGCCTACTGGGGTCAATGCTGGACTCTGTTCTCGGGGCCATCATGCAGTACTCAGGTGCTGATATTTTGGATTTAAAGCTTGCACTCGCAGGGATGTAGTGCTGAATAGGAGGGTTAAAGTTCCCTTCTAGCCTTGAGCAAAGTACTCTCAAGTGCTCTTTCAATGTACAGTATAGGCTTGTATGTATTCGGTTCGATTTTTCAGGCGGACATGGTGAACGTGTGTTCTTCTGTTTCCTTCCAGGTTATGATGAAAGCATCGGGAAGGTTGTCAACTGTGAGTCAAAGACGGCTAAGTGGATTTGTGGGAAACCAATCCTGGACAACAACGCCGTCAATCTGTTCTCCTCCATCATAATTGCCTTGGTGCTGCCTGGACTGGCTTGGGGCCTCTGGCCTGGGCAGTGAAACGGACCTGAACTGGAAGGCCTGCGGATGACTCATCACATTGCCTTGCCTGTGTCAGCCGACTACGATTGGCAGTCTGCAGCGGTGGACAAAATTGGCTTTGAGCCACCCAGGGATGAGGCAGACGCACTGTATGAGTAGGCCGAAGTTCCCTGGGTTACCACAGCAACCACCAGCTGCTCCAGCTCTTTTAGCTTAGTGACGCGTCGGTTGTCCTCTGTTTACTGGTTTCTGTCGGTGAGCGATTCGACCCGAGCCCTCCTGTGGTAATGTGTGGCCCATGCCCACACTGCAGCTGCAGATCTCCTTGTGCTGGGTGAGGGTGGCACAGCAGCGAATTGAGAAGCACAGTTAGTGATTCTGAAACTTAAAGCCTGGTATAATTTTTCAAATTTCCAAAATACATAAGGTTCATGTTCGCATTGGCTCATGAGACTCTCTTAAAAAAAAAAGAATTTAAAAAAGTGACCATTTTTTGACCATCCAACCTCTGAAATAACTGTATGTAAAATCTAATTTTAATGATTCTGTAAAAAGCCAATAAATGTAGTGACATAACTCCAGGGTAAGTGTTCAGTTTGATATACCAAGCTTGCACAGCCAGTTGGGAGATTTATACTGAAGAGCATATTTATACACAGGCATCAGACTCTTTTCCGGGTGAGGGTGCTGCCGTACCTGCAGGAATTTTAGTTTCCACGTCTGTGGTACTGGGGTTATGTCATGTCCAGACCTGCTAATCATGGTTTGTGCATATTTGTGTGAAAGTGTAATTCCAGTGATACATATGTGATGTCATTTGATGTCTTTAATGTCTTAATTGCGATGAGCTGTATACTGTAACTCTCTCTTTGTTTCTTTCAAATGCACAATGTGACGCTCTCAGCAGTGTAATGACGAGTGGAAATTGCCGGACTTATGAATATGTTCCCATTTGACCACATGGTGGAGCTGTAAGAACCAAATCCCTTCAGCCTCCACGTCCCAATTAACCTTGATTTGGCACACAGGTCCTTCTCATCAAGAAGAATGGATTTGCCTCAAGGACCCATATCTTCTGCCATTTTTTATTTTTTAAAAAGACGAAAACACCATCTCATTAACCGCAAGTCTCACCGGGCCACTCCTTAAACGAGCTGGAAAGTTTTATGTGAAATAGATTAATGTACAGTGTGTGGCTAATTATGAAAAGGAGCTCTTCTTCTTCAGTATTGTTTCAGCCTCTCAAACAAGCACTGAGTCATGAAATGAATGTGTTTGGGCTTTAAGTTAATATGTGACCGGCACAAGTGATTTCATATTCTGCATTTTCAGTGTTAATAAAATACTGCGTAAAACCCCTCTGTACCTGATGTTGGCATGGAACTTCATATGTTGAAACTTTTTGCAAAATTACAAAGGAAAATTCTATTATTACATCAGAAAAATGGTCATTTGTGAATAAAGTGGTGTAAAGAACACAGGCAGTGGTCCACTGGGGCAAGCTAAATGGAAATAAATACAATACCATTTGACCACCTTCATGTCATGGTGAAATGTTTCTGTCTAGGTGAAAGTGGTCTCTTCCAGGATGACAATATTTGCAGCTGCATGGCACAAGTGGTCACCTGAATGGTTTGGTGACCATGAAAAAGGTATACCATGCCCAGGCACCCAATCCTTAACACTAATGGGAGATAGAGTGGTGGGCATTGCAGTTCCTGGGTTGTGGTGGCCCAGCACCATATTAGGACCCTATTAACCCTATGTTGGTGTTTCCTTTATTTTGGATATTACCCCATGCGCGACATTGAAACTTGACATCTTAGGAAACATGAACAGCTCCTGCACAAAGGACACTAATTGCCCATGGTAGAATATTAACAGGGAGTGGTTTTACTGTCCCACCTGTCCTTTGAAAAGAGGTCCAGAAGAGTTAACTGTGAACTGTAAACCTGGATCGACGGTATGTTATTATGCATCTACTGCACTACTTATACGCTTTATATTGCTAATGTAACTGAACGTGGGTTAAGAACTATTTCATTTTGTGTATGCATGCACGAGAAACCCAAACGTATGCTACGATGCGTTGACACATAGCACAGGTAATCTACAGCCTGCCCTGATTTGTTTACGTTTGTGGCGTTTCAAAATTAAAAGGCGTTATTTAAAAGATTATTTACATTTGAAAGAACAAAAGAATTTGCCTTGCACGGTTACTGGAATAACAAGTTTTCCAAAGGAATCTAAAAAATGCAGTCAACTCGGGCAGATTTGTTTCGTTGCGCAGTGAAAACAACGAACCTAAAATTCATATTTGAAAAACGTCACCTGCCTGGCACCACCTACTAACATTATTCGTACTGAGCGACGCGGCTAATTCTGTGCAGAGTAGTCTACAGTGCACACACCTCAACGTGACAGTGTTACAACTGACGACCAAATTAAGGTATGACTCCATATTTCAAACCCTGCGTTTTGTTGTGAGTCAAACAGATTAGCTGTTGTCTTTCTGTATTTTTCTGTTATCTTGCCACTTGTTGGCCAGAGTTTGTGACTGCATGACAACCTTGCTACGCAGTAATGTTACCTGTGACTAGCTGTAACATTGGTGTTTACGATTTTTACACTTGTATGGAAGCAAACTACACGGTGAAATGAGTCCAAGAGTTTACTTAACATTTCGCTGCGTATTAAGTTGTTACATAATGTTTAAGTACGTATGTATCCGTAATGTTATGTTCAAGCCACAACGTGCATTGATGTAGCTATTGCGATCATTGATTTAAGTTCTGCTGAATGAATGATCTTTTCTGTCTATTCACAGAAGATGAGTTCTGGAAAAACACTGCAGAACGCTGCCCAGGTCAACCAACTTTCGGCGACTCCAAGCTTAACAAAGAGAAAATATGTAAAAGAAAAGTAAGTAGGGAGTGGACTGAAAATGAATGGTAGAGTACACTGAGTGCAGTCTTAAAAACAACATCTTAAACCCTGTTTTAGCATCAGCCTATAATTTCTGGTCGGCCAAACGTATGTTCCTTTTATGCGCAGGACAACCGTTAGAAGCCCCACAGACAGCCTGCTCTCCCCATGCACACAACGGCTAATGAGGACGAGAGCTGCTAAAGACGCGTGAGTTACAGTCACTCTTATCATTTAATTCCTAATCCGACAAACTAAATGTGTGTCAATTTACCACATATGAGTGCTGACAGGCAGAATACATGTACTGCATGTTGTCCGGTAGTTTGTTGTTGTTTGGAAATTAGGCTTGTTAAAGCGTAGAGCTGGCTTGAATTTTGCTGCTCTGCCTATTGGCATAATGGTACTCCACTTAATATGAACTGTGCTGATATTTATTCTACTGTGTGTCAAGATGGTCGTTTATGTGAGTTCCTGAATAGATATAAAAAAGCAATACTCTGGGTAAGTGAACCTGCCAAGCAAATAAATAAATATAATTCCCCCCAAATATATCAAAATAACAAATTTGTCAGCTTTGCAATACATGTTAAAAAAAAAAAAAAAAAAAAAAAATTTAAATGAAGCAAATACTGTAAAATGGTTATAGACAGTGAGGAGGTTTCTCAAGATATTTTGATATTGGGTTTTTAATGCCTTAAGTTTCAATATACGGTCTACGTCTCTAAGATATAACACTTCTTTGTTTCTGCTGGCTAAAATGATTTACATGTGTCCATACTGAGGCTACACATTTACGCAATAACAGAGGAATGGCACCCCACCCAATCCTGTTCAGAGTCTGGAATTCTGTGCCCTTGAGTGGGCTGCCTCGGGGGTTGACTGTGCTCTTGTTTGGCATCCTGTTTTCTCTTTCTTTTTTTGTATAAATCAAAACAATTTTTTGATGAAAGAAAAGAATAGCGCACTGACTTACAGTACTCGCAATTCGTTAGGATTTAGATCTGGCATTTGCCATTGAAGTTTTGCACGAATTTCCAAATGTAACAAGGAATGATGATGGGACACTGGAAAAAATGTTTTGGCGTAAAAAGGCATGAACTTTGAAGAAAAAAAAAAAAAAAAAAACCAGTAGAGTGAGGGTAAAAGTAGATGAAAGAAAATTCCTTTGGCAGAAATGAAAAAATGTATTTCTGCTTTGTTACTTTGCAACACTGCCCACAAGGTTGCCAGCCGCCTTGCTGTTGGCACAGCGTGGATTGGATGCCAGCCTGTAGGGCCAATCTACACGCTAGAACAGAGCCTTAATAGGATGAGCTGCCCAGCTTATTATTATTAATATTATTTAGAAGCACCACATTCCTAACATTGTATAATAGACAAACACAGTGTCAGTCTTGCTTATGTTAATAACTCAAACACAACTGCTCCCAGATACTTACCTCATACCTTCATTCTTATGTGCTACCATTGCTCTCATAGGTTTTTTTTAGATGCACTTCTGTATAATATTGATAGGATACTGAACTGAACTTTTTTTTTTACAGGCAGTCAGAATTTCAGGTACCAGCGTTTAGTACAGAAGATAAGGAAAATGCTCCCTCATAAGTAAATGTGTGGGTAGAAGGCCGGCTTCTTCAACTGTCTACATTTTCCTGCGTTGTTCTGGCTGGACAAAGGGGCTTGCGGTCTGAGAGACAGCTGGGCTTGGATTATAATGCTCTATTGTATAATGTAATAAATATACTTGTGTGGTCATAACTGATCTCTGGTCCCTCAGAATAAGAAAACATACCAGATTTCATTAGGTGATGTATGCTTCTGTGTATCAAGTTCTAAAGAAGACCCGGGGATGCCATGATGTAGTAATTAGTGACAGGTTAAGAGTTGGTGTCTTGATGTGCTGTCTTAAATAAACTATAATTTGGGCCCATACACCATGGAGAATGAAGGACTGAACTTATCAGTGAGCTCTCCATAATCTCAAACAGAGGCTAGGATTCAAGCAGCATCTGTCCTTAAACTTGACCAAAAATTAAAAGCAGTATTTTATTCTTCACAGTTTGGCAAGGACAGCAATCACTAAGACCAACTTACTGAATTTATGACGAAAGTGGGTAACACTTGCGTTTACCCTTAAATCAAAGTTATGGACAAATGTTGATTGATACAGACCACAGTATTTGAAGATTATAATGAACCATGATTTACATGGTGTGTAAAACTGAATTACATGTGTATATATATATAGAGAGGGAGCATATGTTTAGAATACCGATGTGTACTACTGAAGGCTGCTTCCAAGTGAACTTGCTGCTTATGTGTTAGCTATGTTTCCCCTTTTGCACACTCTCTGAACTTAACAAAAAAGTTTGTCATGTTTATTTTTCTTTATGCATCCCTTTATGCAAATCAAATTTCTGCATGCAGGTGCACGGGTGTCATACTTAATTAATTGGCCGTCATATCAATCTTGCCTGCCAAAGTTTTTGGGAAAGGGGTGAGAATTTAGTAAGAGGCAGAAGAATAAAAATACGATGATGATGATGACGATGATGATGAAACAATAGGGGTCCTATGCACCCTTGGTGCTTGGCCCCCTAATGACAAATTCCCTGGAGAATAAATGTCAGTGTAGGCCAACATATACTATGCTAACCTAAGTAAGACATCTCTTGGTATTATCATCTGCAGGTACATAAAAATGTGTTATTCATGTTTATTTTTCCCTTAATAAATAAAATTTAAATTACACATAGTTCAGAGAACCTTTGTTTTGTTTATGTTTTTGGCGTTTCTTTGTGGTGCAGTGAATTTCATGGACATTACCGCGAAAAATGCCGTTTGTCTTTAGAAATCATAACCTGACCTTGAAATCTTGACCTTGCCGGTAGTTTAAGCAGCCAACAACCAAGAATTTACCTAACGGTATTTGTATTTGGGAATGACATATTGAATCCGTGGTTGTTTCACATAACACTGACATTTTGTGCGTTGAACTTTGCTATCATTCTACGTAATTTGGTATATCGTTGCATAATGAAGTGTTATTATGACAATAATGGTATTATTATGACAATGATTCCCCACTGAATATGATATATTTGTAACAGCCTACTTTTGTGCAGGAAGAGGGACAGGAAGATAAACAGTACGATTCCTTCAGTTATAATACTACCTGGCTTGTTGATGTTATTGGATTAATATCGTATCATTTGATCATATGTGCATTTTTATATTGTATACTGAGCCCACGCCTCTTTCATTGAGATGGTATCTTTTCTCCTCGCTTCCACCTCGCGCTTGACAATTATTGGAGTAGACTTGTTACGGTAGCTACACCAATCGGATACGAATACGAATTTGGGCAAGGAGAAAAACAACACTTTCTAAATCTGCCCCCAGTTCACATGATCACTGTAGGAGCGTGACGTTGAGGAGGAGACGCCATTAGACGGCGAGAAAGAGTCAGTGAGAATATTGTCAGCCAGCTGTCCGAGTCGTATTATTGACGTCGTTCGGAGGGATTACTTTCCCTGATTTGTCTTCGCATACATCAATTTTATCAATTGCATTAACTTATATGACCTGCATGCTACAATTCTAGCGGGCTACGTTTGTTCCTGAGGACGGATTTCGCGATGGCGGCCAGTGGAGCGGGAGGCGGTAGCAAAACCTTTTCTTTCAAGGTGGTTTTGTTGGGCGAGGGCTGTGTTGGGAAAACGTCACTTGTCCTGCGATATTGCGAAAACAAATTCAACGACAAACATATCACCACACTGCAGGTTTGTACTGTTGTATTTGTCCTTCTTACAGAGAAGAGAGGGTTAAACAAGTTGTTTATAACAAGGGCGAACCCTGTGCTACAACACACAGTCAGATATTATGACTGTTGCATGCCAGGGAAATGATACTCAAGTACCGTGGTGTATGCAGCTATCTACCGTGGCGTTAATTTGGTACTTGCTATGACGGCTAAGGTTAGCTCGCGTGCCAAACAGCGAGACGTCCAGTTTAAAATGACTAGTCTAACGCTAGCTAGCTAGTATGGTGTGCTGAGTCAGCGCGCACGGCTCATTTGGGTGTAGCTAGATAGTACTAGCTAGCTATGTTAGATCTGACAGGGAAGGGACAACGAAAGATGCAAGCGGTTGGATTTTCTGTCCATACCAACAAACAAAATACAGGGCGGTGGAATTCTGATTTCAGTGGGAATCGGCGGATTTTTCATGTGTCATAATTTAGCCATTTTACTCCCAACCCGAATTAATCATATTTCTGGAATAATTGCTTTGTAATGCATTGATGCCATTAGTGTCTCCAACGGAATACATTAGACTAGTGGACATCGTTCTTCACTTCAGTTTATCAATATCTTTTTTCTGTTTCCGCTACCATCTTTGGGTATGTACTGGGTTTACTTCCAGGTGCAAACGGTTCATTAGTTTTCATCACAGACTATGGTTTTCAGACGTCTGTCTTTTTCCTCTTCGACTGGCGGAAGGTGGTCGACTAGCCGGTGTTGGTTGTGAATGTATGGCTAGTTATCGCACTGAGTGCATATGCGTATGAGTGCTGGATCGATATTTAACGTTAACCTGTAAAACCCAATATGTCTACTCACATGTAGCATGTTTTGATTGCCATGTTAGCTATCTTACTACAATCAAATGTGCCAGACAGAACACAAAGTAATGTAAATAACGTATTGTGGCAGTGCTGTGTTTATTTGTCATACCATTACATTACCAAAGCCCTACGCATGTTTTTTTTAAACGTTTAGCAAGGTAACAAGGTAAAGGGTAAGCAGCTGATAGACAGGAAATGACACGCTTCATCTGTCTACCTCACTGGAGCAAAAGGCCACTTGGCTAACGCATACGACTGCGTCAAGGGATTGTCGTGATCATTTCAGGAAATTGGTAAAATATGTGTAAAATTACCTATATTACTCGCCAGTTATGGCCGTTGTCGTAATGTGATATATTTAAAAATGCTAGCTCTAAAGAACATTTATGTTATAATGTAATAATATTACACTAAACATTTTACTGAACTGTCTTACTAGCTACTTTTGTGGAGCTAGCTTGTGGACAAGCTTAGGTGAGTTAGGCGCTTAAAGGATAGCTATGGTGTTTTTGAATCCAGGCCTGTTTTCGGATAATCTTGAATAATCGTGTCCTGGAGACCAAAATTTCACCGACTGCTTAAAATTTTTTAGTTGCATCCTCAGACATACACAGGAGTATATTGGGGACAATTTTTTGCAGCCTTCAAAAAACCACGATAAACGTGCCTATCCTAGCTACGTTTGCATGAATTCAAAATTCCATTGACCTCAACAAGAACCTCAGGACCAAAAGATGCAAAACAGCCGCATAACAGTGACGATCCATCCAGCAACATTTTCACCCTAGGTTGGACATCCATTTCAAAATAAGAGTCAGTCTTCTGATCATGAGCTCACCACTGGAGTGTGTGGCCCTAAACCTCAATTTTGGTCTCATCAGACAGACGGTAACGCCAGGTTTTAATTTATGGGGACATTTATGGGGTCTTGGGTCTGTGGGTTGCAAAAAAGACTCGGATGTTTTATTGTCCAGGAGCCTCAGCCTTAGGATAGCCTATATAATACCATCAAAACTGTAGTTTTTAGGGCCCCTGCATGAATACGCATTGAAGGGAAAAATTCATTGCAAAATGATTTGGGTGTGTTGCAGCTGACACCTTTTCTGTTTTGGCTATTTTGATATGCACTGGTCCTCCTTTTTCGTTGAGGTCCTCTTATGGACAAATCTTGTAATATCGTCATTCCTTAAATTGTTGTTAACCATTGTCCCTTAGAAGCAGGCTGCTTTTAATTCTTTCCCAGATGTGTTTGTTCCCACATGGCTTTTGTGGGGGAATTAGAATCACGTGGCGATGTTTACCGTTCACCATTTTGTGGAGGATTTGACTCAAATCTAAACCTTGAGCCTAGCAAATTGCGCTGAGGTCAGTGAGAGGTTTTGAAGTTTGATGTTTTCGGAAAAACAGCCCCACATGACTTAAAAAAAAAAAAAAAAAAAAAATGTGCAACAAAGAGTTTTCAGTTAAACGTAGAAGAGCGGTGGATGCAGCTGAGGAGTTTTGTTTTAAAGAAGCAGAGTTATTTTTAAAAGACAGAAAATATATGCAGGTGGCAGGTGCACGCTCAATCTATTCAGCTCAATTTGCAAAGTTGCGGCTGAACAGATTCAGATTTTAGTATCAGTAGAGATCTAACTGTTAGGCCTTGCATTTTCTGTGTTATATAGATCATTCTTAATCACAGAGTTACATTATTTATCATTCAATATCTACCAAGCCTCCTGTTAATAGCACGCCTAGTAACTTTTGTTCAGAGTAATGTTTATGCTCTCAAAGTCTGGATTTCTGCCTTTTTTTTCTGTGCGGAAAGTGGTGCCTGGATTGTAATTAAAACTGCTCCAATAGATAGAAGATTGATTTTTATTAATTTTTTGTTCGTAGAAATAATGGGCATTTGCAACTGAAAGTGGAAGGGGAAGCGCATAGATGCATTGTCTGTCCCATTATTAGGAGAAGTGGACCTAATGTGACAGAAACGTTTGTACTCAGCTAGGTTGCTCATACCAAAAACACTATCACGCCATATTACTCGTGTATAAGCATTATGTACTCCGCAAACAGTGGTACTACAGCAATGATACCTTGACAAAAAGGAGAAAAAAAATACAGTAGTAGAAGTCAAAATGATAGTATATAGGCCTGAATGCATAGGACAGGCATTTTGGTACTCAGGATTTTGGTTTAAAATATGATTTAAAAAGCTATGAAGAGCAGGTAGAACTGAGAGTCATGTGACATGATGTCACAATTGACTGCTGGATGGGCTCTGCCCAACAGCTGCTCATACACTTTTCACCTTCAGATATCTGGCCACACACCTAAACTGTATAGCCTAGTGAATGTCGAATATTCATCCATATTTTACCTTGTATTCATCCTTATCGTTATTTATCTGTTACTGCTAATGATTGCGTCGTTGTGGCTTGCAAAAATTTGTCATCTTTGGTCCCTACAGTGTGGTTGCAGTTACTGTAAGTACAGTCAAGAAATTGCTGCAACTTAACGAGTTTGTATCAGTTTGGTGACTTGGACATTTTCACCTTTAGCAGGATATACTTCCAGTTTTTATCCCTAATACCTTCCTCAGGGGAGGTGCCGTTGGTGTCGTGTGGCCTGTGCATGCGCTGTGTTTTCCACGGCGGTGGCCAATGGGAGTCTCCCGTTACGTGACTTGTGTCTTCTGGGCCCTGCACACATTCAAATGCAGACAGGCGCGTGGTGTTCTCTCAGTCAGGTCCGCTTTGGGGGGGGGGCGGCAGGGGGGGGGGGGTAAGATGAGTCACAGCGGGGTTTCTCTGGACAAATAAATCTCCCTATTGTGCGAAAACATTAGTACAGCAGAAATGAAAAGGGAAACAAAAAAAAAAACAAAAACAATTCGGTTAGAATTCAACAGAAGTGCTCGCCAAGGGAAGGATATGCCCCGATTCTGTTCAGCAGAAAGGCTTTGCCTTGTAAACTGTTAATTCTTCTCAGACGCTTTTAATGTCCTTTATTTTCTGCTGAATTATTCCCTCTTATGTTGCATTACGAAATGGTTATGCACGCCGGAGGATAATGCCCCATGTTCCTGTCCCTGGACCTTTCGTCACTGAGAGCGGTTCCTGATTGTCCCCATTGAAGAGCGGTTCCCCCAAACAGACCCTCTGGCCAGTCCCCCAGGCCTGTCTGAGTCAGATAAGCACATTCCCTGATAGACCCACCTGATAAGAGTCTGCACAAAAATGGGACAGGGCAGCGGGCCATTGGCCTAACCAACCGGTTTCCTGAAACTGCAGTTGCTAATAACTCTCAGCATATTTGCATTGGGGGCTAGCTAAGGGGCATTGTTAGCGTACATTGGGCAGTGTTTGCGTACCCTGGGCAGTGTTAGCGTACCCTGGGCCGTGTTAGCGTACCCTGGGCCGTGTTAGCGTACCCTGGGCATTGTTAGCGTACCCTGGGCCATGTTAGCATACCCTGGGCAGTGTTAGCGTACCCTGGGCCGTGTTAGTGTACCCTGGGCATTGTTAGCGTACCCTGGGCCGCATTAGCGTACCCTGAGCCATGTTAGCTTACCCTGGGCAGTGTTAGCGTACCCTGGGCCGTGTTAGCGTAATCTGGGCAGTGTTAGTGTACCCTGGGCCGCGTTAGCGTACCCTGGGCCGTGTTAGCGTACCCTGGGCATTGTTAGCGTACCCTGGGCCGCGTTAGCGTACCCTGGGCCGCGTTAGCGTACCCTGGGCCGCGTTAGCGCAGAAGCACAGATGTCTCAGTACATCCTAGAGAGCGGAGAGGAGAGTGAATAGTGAAACACGGAAAATCTGGAACAACGCACAGAAGGTACACTAATCACATTACTGTCATCAAGATAGGACAAACTACGTTTTCTCCTTAAACTGAATAAATACATGCTTGTTTATTTTTAAACACAGAAAATAAAGAACCACAATACAGTCCTACATCTGCCCTTAGATCAAACTTATACGCCGTGTGCCAGTACAGTCCACTTGAAACCCGAAATGAACTCTCCTTATTTTGATTTTGAGTTTGATATTGCTGCAGTGTTTTGTGAACTTGGAGTGAATTGCCAAGTGTTCTGTTCCTGCCAACTGAACCTTTGAATAGTAAAAGAATAGTTTTACTTCGATTGTTTTGTGATTTGGCAGCTATTGTGTAGCAGTTTTTAATCTCAACTCCTTTGCATTAAAATCTTTTTTTGACGCACTCAGACCTGTAGAGAAACCCGGACAGCACGCTCTAGAAAACCCAAACTTACAATTTATTCCATGAATTGCAGAGCCACAGCCTTCATCAGTATGCTAAACGTGCTTAAAAACTATTAAAGAGGTCGGGCCACACAACAGGCACATGGATAAGCCATCATGTGACATACATTGGCTGCCTGAAAAACATTGGCATTTTAGCCTAATTAGATGTACAGTGGATGATTCAGTTTTACAGTATTGCTCTTGTCGGTTTCCCCTGTTTAACTTTAGTGCCAGTGATTATTGTGTCACAAACAAAATGTTGGGGTCAGATAATGTGGAAGTAAAAAAAAAAAAAAAAAAATATATATATATAAATGGGAAATAATATAATGAAATAAAAAATAAAGAACTCCAACATATGAAGGAAAAATTTAAATATATAACATTTACATAGATTCATGCTTTGCTCTAAGTGCTTACTCATCCCACATACATGTTATGCAGTTTTATAACAACATTCTCACTAAAAGGACTGGTTAGAGAATTCAGGTTTTAAACAATGAATCCACCAGGCTTATCACCGAAGGAGCAGCTCTTCTCCGTCTCCCCCCCCTGGTAAAGGTTTTACAACTTTAATCCCCTTAAAATGGAGTGAGCTCACATCATCACGCCTAAGTGAATTAAAGTGCCTCTCTACAGGAGATTTATCATTGTTTCTGACTTATGTTCACCGATTCTTGTTTTTTCTCGTGTTTAGTCTTCCCCCTCATACCCTATGCCGAAGGGACACTTAAAGAGATGTACTGTGGATTTAGTAACTCTACCGCTGGCATTTGATTTTTTACCTGAGTGGGGGGGGGCAAGTGAGCTACGCACACGGCTGTGGCACGTGAAGTTGCCGTCAGGTATGGAGGAAGGGAAATGTGTTTGGAAATACTGATCTTGACAAAATAATCCTCAAGGTTTTTCGATCCACGCAAACCAACTGTCCCAGTTACCAGCCGTCTTGTATTCTCTGTCTCCTTCATTTTGCATGATTTTGACCATTGGACTGAATGGCCTGTTCTCGTTGTTATGTTCTGTTATGTATTTCAAATGTTTAGAGTGCGGACTGTGGTTGTTTTACAGCCTCAGTTTAACTTCATTTTCAGGATGTCACACAAAATTCAAGCAGAAAACATTTTTCCTCAGCAGAAAGAGCCTTTCTTCTTGCTGCCATGCTGAAGAACAGAACGTTTCTTCCAGCGACCTCGTTTAGCCAATCGCTGAGTGCAAGGCCACAAGATAGTGGTTAGGATGACATGAGATGTGCTCCAATTTCATGCTGAAATCCCTTTTGTTAGCTTGTTTGTTTTGCTAAAAAGAAAAGGGAAAATAAATATAATGGCATTATGTGGAGTTCTTGCACATTGTTGAAAACGTTTCATCACTGCATCCAGTACTATATCCATGCTAGTCCTTTATCCAACCAGTTTCACTGAATTTCCGAAGAAACGGCATCTCTGGTGGTCTGTTTCCCTGGTATCTTTATCACAGACGATCAAAGCCATAGCCTCCATTTACAATTATAAATGTAGGATAAACTAGTTTTTCACTGTGTAAGTAAACCAGTGCAGGGTAAACCAGTTTTCAAGCTGTGATGCTTATCTGTATTTTTTTTGTCCCTTACAGGCATCCTTCCTTACAAAGAAGTTAAACATCGGAGGCAAAAGAGTGAATCTCGCAATATGGGTGAGCTTTCTTCTGCCGCTGCCTCCGGGTCTTCCCTAATTCTCCCTGTTCCGCAGCTGGCCGTTAATGGACGGACTGGGGCTGCTTGGGGAATTTTGGGACGGGGCTCCAGAGGGTCTTGTGACTGGCACAGTAACCTCCACCCAACCCCCCAGCAGTAACGTTTATTTTTTAAATTTTTTAAATTTTTTTAATGAAAGAGCCCTAAGGATTTGTCATGAGTTCAGTCATCAGTACAGTGCGAGGATGTTCTGAGTGATTGCTTAAGTGCAGTGTAATCGGAGGCCAAAAGAGTATTTATTTATTCGTTTACCGTCCTGTAGCAGATGGTAGATTAACGAATATGGGAAGTTATCAATGTTTTTTTTTTTTTTGTGGGATTCAATTCTCCTGAAAATTAAATTAGACTGATTTTAGTAATTTTTTTAAAGCACTCCTAATTTGGGTGCTCAGTCAGATCCCATCATCACCTCTGTCATTTTGGGAGAGTCTACACATGGCCTTGTGCATCATCCAATGCCACGTGAAGCTGTCTGTTGCTTTTGCCTCTGTAATTATGTTGGAGGACTTATACATGCAGCAAGCACACACAGACTGCAGGCCCTCAGGCCACCAGAGGGGGCGCTGTTGCGACACGAGGCGCAACACCTTCCTCCTATTTCCAGGGCCTGTGGCGCACTCCATATTGTCACTGTTCCAAAAGGGAATACCCTGCAATGGAAAGTGCCATCCATGACCCATAAAATAATTATGTTTTATATACCTGCTGCTCAAAGAATGAACCATTCTGTAGTTTCAGTCCTGACACTTATTCTCACTCTCTTTGACAAGGATTGCCCTCTTTTCTAAATCAGCGGTTTTGAACCATGGCCCTGCGGGGGCTCTCTGCGTATGCTGGTTTTTGTCCCAGCCTCGATTTTTAATCCCAGAATTTTGTAACAAGCCGTTAATTTTTCGTAATTAGGTGCTTTTCGTGTGTGGAGGGATTATGCAAAGCCACATTATGATGTAATCGCCGCTGTGCTCTGGTTGGAGCCCCCGCGGAGGTAACCGGCGCTGTTCTCCGTCTCTGTGCCGGTGCAGGACACGGCCGGGCAGGAGAGGTTCCACGCTCTGGGGCCCATCTACTACAGAGACTCCAACGGAGCCATTTTAGTGTATGATGTCACCGATGAGGACTCCTTCCAGAAGGTGGGAAAAATGAGAGAACCCTGAACCTGTGCTGAATGACAGGCTCTCTTTTCATAAGCCTCCTTTTATTATCTAATTATGGTATGCTGTATGTGCAAAGTATGTTGCTGCTTATCTCACTCCATACTATAACACGGGTAAAATTAGGAATGAGAAATAAATATTTTTATAGTCTTCTGCAATGATACGTTTAAACGATAAAGTTGATTTGGTTTGTGTTTTTTTTTCTTCCCCAGTTTAGGTCATTAAATTGTGTATGTTTTTTTGCCTTTTAGGTGAAAAACTGGGTGAAAGAATTAAGAAAAATGTTGGGAAATGAGATATGTTTATGTATAGTTGGTAAGTTCCTCCTTCTACCCAAATGCATCCCATTATTAAAATACTGACAGTATAATGATGTAGTACTGAAAAGTATCTTTCTTTACTAAAACAAATAATGCATCCATTTTCCCCCTGTGCTTGAATCACTGATAGTCACATGATGGGGGGGGGGGGGGGGGGGGGGGGGAAGCTGGTTCTCTGGGTGCTGCAGTCAAGTGACAAGCCTCGTTTTTCAGAACGTGGATTAGATCAGCTGCTCTGCTGTATTTTAAGAGGAAATGTTAAGAGAGATGCCATCAGCGATGCGACTTCCTGTCCAGAGAGAGATTGATACGGGCTCATCACATGAAAGAACCACGTCTTGCATTCCTGAGTTTGTCTTTGATGAAACTGACCTTCAGTAACGGATAAAAAAAACAAAAAGACTGCATTTTATTAACACCTATTCTTCATGGTCTTGATATAGGATCTTTCATTTGTTATTTTGATTATTCTTGGGATCTTAAAATATGATTTTTTTTTTTTTTTAAGTTTACTGTTTGAATAACCTTTCTTAGTCCTGTGAATCATGTGATTTCCTGAAATCTGCTGTCAGCTTTGGAATCTCATTGAATTGAGTCAAAAGTAATTGGATAATATCTTAAAATGTGAATTGAAAAGTTGCCGTAATCAGTGTGATGTGGGTGGAGGATAAAAATGCAGGAAAGAGAAAGGTTGTGAAAGATCCATGAGCCGAGTTTATTGCTAACGAGAAGGTGTGGATTTGGATGAGTCTGTGTCACTTGGTGCGTTCGGCTGGCGAAGTTCCACAGTTGAAATGAGTTCCTGTTCCACGCTTTCATTCAGTGCTCTCACTGCGTTTTGATATTTTCACTCTCGGTGGATATCAGATCAGATCAGATGGAAGGAGATCAACTTACATACTGGAACAGCAATTATGGTCCTGTCATATTCCCTTGGTTTTAAGCCACTATACATTTTTAATCATCGATAATAATACGTTATATTTTATGGAATCATTTTCTTTTTGAAATGGGACATAGCCAAATTAGCCAAATTGGCATGATCAGGGCAAATGTATGTATTCATGTTACTAATTCATTTTTTTAATTTTTATTTTTAGGTAACAAAATAGACCTGGAAAAGGATAGAAATGTTTCAGTGCAAGAAGCAGAACAGTATGTATGAATTTCTTAATTTAGTGCTTTTGTATGGCAGATATTTGAATATGAAACACCTTGAAACTCAGCATACATCCACGTTGTTTGTATATATTTACAATACAGTGTGCTTCTCAGTTCTTACTAAAAATGGTTCCAGTGTTCGAACAGAGGTGTTGAATTGAAGCCACAATTGAGGAGCTTGTCATTCTTTGGTTAATAATTTTTTTTTTTTTTTGCATCTTGTCTGGAGTGTATCGCAGTTCACTGAATGAATGAGGATTTCTACTCCACAGGTACGCAGAGTCCGTTGGGGCGAAACACTACCATACGTCG
The DNA here is from genome assembly GCF_013347855.1 of Anguilla anguilla. Taxonomy (NCBI): domain Eukaryota; kingdom Metazoa; phylum Chordata; class Actinopteri; order Anguilliformes; family Anguillidae; genus Anguilla; species Anguilla anguilla. The sequence continues at coordinate 3,117,297 of NC_049207.1, forward strand.
GCCAAATTAAACAAAGGAATCGAAGAGATGTTTCTGGACCTCTGTAAAAGTGAGTCGGCTTCTTTTAACGGTTGAGTTCTGAGATCTCTTCATGTAGCGTATGAGCTCTGTCGAGGTTCAGGGAAAGCCAGGTGTGTACGCACTCGGCGTGAGCTGATGGTCAGGGTGCTACGATGAGCCGAGGGGCTCCGGAACCCTGAACCGCGTTTTTAAACGTAATTATTATTATTATTAATGATTATTTTTATTATTACTCCGCAGGAATGATGGAAACGGCGCAGGCGGACGAGCGGGCGAGGGGCAACGGCGCCAGCCAATCGGGCGCGTCCAGGCGGGGGGTGCAGATCGTCGACGATGAGCCGCAGGCCGCCGCGGCGGGGGGGTGCTGCTCGTCTGCCTAGGAAACCGCCCCCCCCCCCCACCCAACCCAACCCAACACCCCCCCCCCCTCACCAGGACTGTGGAATCTGCCCTTCCTGTTCTCCAGCACCCCTCTTCTACTCAGACTGCCATTGCCTCCCCCCCCCCCCCCCCCACATTCGCCCCCCCCCCCCCCAGTCCACTCAGTTATCACGTCCTGCTCCATGGAATAATGATAATGCACTCAGCAGTATTCCCAAGTAATCCCATTTATGACACTGAAGGGACTCGTGGAGAGGAAGGCGGGGCACGAGGACAGAGGCGACCAGCGGAAAGCGGTTTGGTGTAGCTCTGCTTGCTTAGTGAGCGAGTTCCCACAACCTCCTAAATCCACATTTACCCCCTCCCCCCCCCCCCCCCCCCCACCGTTCCCCGTTTTTTTTATTCTTTGACTTTGGTAATGCACATGCTGTGTTGAATTCTGGAAAAGGCCTGATTATGTTTTACTTTAAAAAAGAGAGAAGATCTTTATTATTTAATAACTTATGTATATGTTCTGTGGAAATCAACAGTGCACATGTTTGAATCCTTTGTGTCCTTGGGAAACTGTGAAAGTTCTACAGCTCCAGCTTCTGTTTTAAATTTGCCAGATACTATTTTTGCAGTTTTTTTTTTTGCACTGGCCCATTAATACGAATGCTTTTGGCATACTGTACTTTTCCCTGTTTGCCAAGTCGGTATATAAATCAAAACAACAGCAAAAAAACGCAAATGGAAAAAAAAACAACAAAAAAAATACATTGTACAATACTTACTAAATATTTTATCTGCTTTTACAAGCTTCGGGGAATATACGCAGGTGTAGAAAAGTGTACATTAGTCTTCTTGTTAATGATTGTAAAATGAAAATAACAGTTCTCGGTGAAAGCACACTTTTTGGAATTGTAATTTTTTTTAACTGCTAGTACCATAAATGTTTTGTAATTCAACAATTATAATTATTTACTATGCATAGGTGTCAATAGCATTTTTACTTTTCTTAAAACACAGTATTTACTCTATCTCTCAAATGTATGCCACAAACCAGGACAGAAGGTCAATTGACTTTTAAAAACCCTTTTGCTGCAATAACTCATTATGAAAGCCAACATTTTAGGTAGGTTGTAATCCCCTCTACAAGGAATGATTCGAACTAGATTCAATGTTCTGAGAAGGCAAGTTGGACAAATGGGAACTTTCCAATGTCAGCTAGATGAATCCAGATGGAGTTGAGCCTTTGTGAGTGCTTCCATTGATCAGATCCATTTATTGTCAAAAAGGGTTGACCTGCCTGCAGAAAAAAAACACTCCAAATGAACAAGGTGGAAAAGCCCCAGAAGGCCTCTGTTGATTTCATCAAATGCATATAATCACATTTCAAGAGTGAGTCCCTGACAGGTGGACTACCTGAAAAGTGCTGGTCATAGCTACAGGTGGAACACATTCTGAATTCCCCATTGCGAGCCACAGCTGAACTGATTATTAGCAATTAAGACACTACATAAGAGCTGCTCAACCCTGATCCTGGAGATCTATTGTCCTGTAGGTTTTCACTCCAACCCTAACAAAACGCCTCACTCAACAGCTAGAGCAGGGCTGCCCAACCCTGTTCTGGAGATCTACCGTCCTGTAGGTTTTCACTTTAACCCTAACAAAGCACACCTCACTCAACAGCTAGAGCAGGGCTGCCCAACCCTGTTCTGGAGATCTATCGTCCTGTAGGTTTTCACTCCAACCCTAACAAAGCACACCTCACTCAACAGCTTGGGTATCTTGTGCTGCTAATTAGTAGAATCAGGTGTGCCAAATTAGGATTGAAATGAAAACCTGGTGGTAGATCTCCAGGAACAGGGTTGAGCAGATCTGCTTTTCTTCCAAGAGCAGTTCCTACTGCTGCTGTGCCTGGATGTCAAAGGTTGACGTGTCTTCAGCTTGGGCAAATGACATGCATGTCAGGCTATTTATGAAAGGATAAGAGGTGAGTGTGATCCTTCTTCAATCCTCTTCACAATCCCTGGTTGGAAAAACATACACAGTGAAAGGGGTGTAACCGTTCAGGAAACCTTTTGAGGTTAAACCGAATAAAATGAAGATCAGTATCAGATCAAGAGCAGGATTCACACTGATGACTGGTGAATGCCAGCAGATATTCTGAATTCTGACAGGTGATCAGTGACTGGAGCAGTTATGTGGAGACGTTATTTGGGCCAACAGTTTCTCGTGTTTAAATAGTTTTTCTGTTTTTGTCTTTTGTTCAGTTGTTTGGGGTCCCTGCAGGTAGGCACTCAAACGGTTCAGTGAAGTGACTAATTACACAGATGAGTGGAAAAGTTGTTATAAAAACAATTAATCTACCTAATGTGGAGTTGGTGAGAGGAAGAAAGTGTACACACCATGAAAAGCACGCCTTTGAGTGAACGAGTGCAATGTGCAGACTGCTTTCATTTATTTTTCTCAAATTCAATTTAGCAGTAAATAAACACCAGAAGGATAACAACGGGCTGAAAATTTAAATTAAATCTAGGACTCTACGATCAATACCAAGGGACAATCATCTGTCACCGAGGGAAACTATTTAACAGACGCAAACTTGAGGCTTCATTAATTCAGATGAAAGGATACACTGCATGAAAAGTCACCCACTGTTATTAAATGCCTGAGAAAATTGCTTCCACTAGATGGTGCTACTACACCATAGCAAAACTATAAATTAAACGTTTAACAGGGCCTGCTTTATCAAAATTCTTATCCACAATGGCTGTGAAAGAACTTTTGAATGATTAATGTGCAGAAACAGTTATCTTACTTCAGTGTATGAAGAATTAGCTTTGCCTGTAGGAAAAGATAAATAACTCGATTAACAAAGGAGCCTTAATCAGACCCTGACGGCGCAAGAATTGAATAGTTTATTTCTCTGATGCTGAAGTGTCTGCAAACTGACTTCATTGTTTGTAGGATCATTTTGGGAAAGAATAAATGTCTGAATCCTTTTTTTCATTTTTTTTTTTTCACAAGACCATGACAGTGTTCAATTTGTTCATGCCCCTGATAAGTCACCACATGGGCTAAAAGCAGTGTCTGTATAATTAAAAAAAAAAAAAAAAAAAAAACCCAATGCAGACATGGTGAAGAGGTTTAGTTGTTGTTCGACCAAACATTAAGAACGGGCAAGACAAGTGATCAAAAGCAACTTTGACCATGGTATGACTGTTGGTGGCGGACATGTTGGGTCCAGCATCTCAGAAATGGCTGCCCTCCTGGGAATTTCACACAGCATGGTCTCTCGGGCAGGGGTGGCAAACTGAATCCCAAGGGGGGCCACCGTGTCTGTGAGTTTTTGCGGTTTCCTTTCAATCAGCTGCCGATTAAGGCCTTGAGAAGAAGGCGTGTGGCTGATCAGTGACCTAAATGAAACGCTTGAACGACGAACGCCCCAAAAAACCCAGCAGACACTGCAACCCTCCAGGACTGGAGTTTGACACCCGTGCTCTAGGGTCAGTTCCTGAAGAGGACACTGAAGACGGACACTAACTCATTTTAACTCAACCGTTCCCATACTTTTGAAGGGCATTGTATTCATAACTTTTCCACTCTTTAAATATGCAACTTAAATCTTGATTGGCGTCCAGCCACTGCTGAAGGCTGTCTTTTCCCCAGCTGACCGATGATCCCCTGTCGATGTTGAGCTGACATTGATTGATGTTTGTTTGTCTAAATTGTCAGTCTATTGTCTGATTCACTTGATTTATTGCTGAATCGCAAGTCCTTCTTACTTCAGTCTTGTTTCACTTCATAAGAATGGAGAGTTGGCTGAGGCTCTAACATGGCTGCAGGCCGGGGGAATACACGCACATCCAAAATATTCCAACAGGTGCAGGATTAAAAAAAAAAAAATTGTTAGTAAGAAGAGAGAGTATATCCGCACACTGGTTTTTTTTTTTTTTTTTTTTTTTTCTGCTCCCAAAGTGATTTAATGGTACAACGTTTTGACCTCAAAGGTCTTCGTCAGGTACATCTAACATAGCTGACCATAATTTGTTGCACACACACACATTCTCTCAAAAGTGTAATTTATTTATCTCTCTTTCTCTTTCATCTGCTGGTCAGCTGTAACTGAAATACTGTATGTGCCTCAGACAACTGCTTTTCATAAAATGAAAATGAACAACTGGATAAATCATCACATGGGACAGATGATTGTGCTTTACATATCGTATTGGTTCTCCCAGGAAAATCATTCGCAGCTGATATGAAAATTTTCCTTGCAGATGCACTGTACTTGGCTACTGTGAAACACCTGTTAGTAAAAGCATTCGGAGAAATTGCCAAGACATGCGGATCCAAGGTAGGCAAATACAAACTGTTTGCACAAACAATGTCAGTGGGTGAATTCTGGTATACAGCTTAAATATTTCCAAATGATGCTCACCGGGTAAAATGATACCTGTCTGTTATAACCACCTCTGTTGATGGATTGATGGATACTTCATATCTCTTCATAAGGACATGTTTTCCCCAAGCATCATCATCATAGAAAAGTGTTAAACAACTAACTGACCATGACAAAATTCCACCACAAACTTTCGAACCTTAAAATCTTACTTGTAGGGTATAAATGACATTCACCATGTTTATTATTAAAATTTTATATGCATATACACCTCCGCTACAAATAATGTTATTATTATTGATGCTATTCATTTAACTCAATGAGTGCAATTTGGAAATTTGTTCAACATGGGACCAGTACATGTGTAAAAGCAAGCTGAGACAAACGGCTAATTGTTTCCAAAGTTAATTACATTTGTGTGCCTCATGGTTTGAATTTCACATTTTGTCCCAAAGTGGGATGCTTTCCTTTTCCGTAACAAGGGCAGGGCCATCTTTGTTTCTTTATTCCAAACAAATCTGAATGAGGCAAGACAAAAAGACGTTTGACTGCATATGACTGGAATTCCAAAGTGCCTCTGTCCTCTGTCGGACGTTTGGAGGATATCACGGAGGAGGTGATGGATAATTGATGCGGGAGAAAGAGTAATTGCTCCAATTTTCCCCGCTCTGTATAAATATATAAAAAAAACAGGCCGTAATCAATCTCTTGCAGGCCCCTGTGTATTAATCAGGCTCCTCGCTACCTCCTGCTGTCTGAGAGCATGAAATGTCAAAGCCCATTGAATGGCGGAGCCTTGCACCATTTTGCGTACATTCGAAATGACATTTACTGGGCTGGGTCTGTCCCAGTTTTCCAGGATACCCCATTAAAGACAAACGGGTCAGAACTACAGTACAATAATGCTCACTCTTATTTATTTATATATATATATATATATATATATATATATATATAGTGTGTGTGTGTGTGTGTGCCTTGTGTATCAGTTACAGAAACAAGTTACAGTTACCTTCTTCAAATGATCACTTCATTGGTGTAAGTACAATCAGACCAAGGCATTAATTTTAATTTAACATTCCATATATGGGGCAAAGGTTATTCATCAAATGTTTAAAATGTCACCAACTGAAGTAATACCCCATTTCCCCATTAGAGGGCACTCTAGAGCCTTCTTTTAATATGGCTGTTTAACATGCCAGGTGGCTAAGGGCATTGACCAGAAATTTAAGGCCAGTTATAGGCCCCTCTAATATTTGAGATCTATTTCAAATTTTAATTAAAGTTTACTATTGATGACTGAAGCTTGAGGGGATGGTACCTACCCAGACTGAAGCACACTATTCATCTGAATGGGATAATAAAACTGGTCAACTCATTGAACCGGTTGACAGCACCTGGAAGTAAAGTTCAGCTGTGTCATTTGTGTTTTTTCAGCACTGACTGATGCCAGTGCTAATGTAAAGCTTACAATTTGCATCTTAAAACAGTTTAGGGTGAAAGAATTTACATAAGTAAAAATATTACTGCAACATATCTAAGGGAGCACAGCTCAGATTGTAAGTAAACATCAATACTGACGGGATATTTTTTGCCAAGATTGTATTAATTACAGATGTTAGAATGAACAGACTAACTCTATACATCTGCATGCATGCGACTGCTACACAGCTCCATTGGCCTAGAAAGAATCTTGAATCCTCAAGCGATATGTGCGCACTTACATTTGATATACAATTCTGTTCCATGCATAGAGGCTTGACAATGCTTCTGTTCATTTTGCGCTACGGAAAGTATCTCATAGTGCACATTAGATGGAACCAGTCTATTCGTTCTACATCTACGGTGCGCATCCCGGCAGCAACGTCAGGGCGGTCTCAGCGAAATCCCTTGCGGCCAGGTTTATGACCCCTGGTGTTCAGGGTAAAGCTGGGGTCTTGTGTACGCAGATGGCGTGGGGCAGTTTTTAAAATATCGAAGATTTTTTTTTTTTCCTCCTGAGAATCAGTGTTGCTCAGTGCTCAGCCAAAGGATTAAACAAATCTCACCGACAGCTGATCTCGCCTCTCATTACATCGACAACACCTCCCCTCGGACGACTGAGCAAAACTGTGTAAACTAGAGTTTTCTTTTGGCTGAATATTCATAACAGGCTTTGATAAACACAGGCCACAGCTTTGATAACACAGGGAAGATGATGATGATGAAGGCTTAATGATTAAAAACAGCCATATGTATGTCTTCTATGTATGAATTCTTCTCTGGCAATGTGTGACTGGCCTTCCAGTTTGAAGTTGACCAGGAGACGGTGAATGGGTAGATATACTTTTCATAAGCATTCCCTTAATTCATTTTTTATTTATTTATTTTACTGTACAACAGCTATCTTTGTGTTTGTCACAATTCATTATGTGCCCCCCCCCCCCCCCCATGCCTTACTGTTCAGTCAAATCAGAAAACACATAGCAGTTATCATCTTGCCAAAATTCTTATCTCCGGCTCGTGTATTGATATGAGGATTAAGTGCTGGGTGGGGTAAGTCTTAGCGGGTGGGTCCTGGGATTAATTTTGGATACAACGGGAGGCCTGGCAATGGGTCGTTCGCCCGTGCTTCCTCGCTCGCCCTTTGGCTCCTGCTGAGGACCCCTACGTAACCGACCCCTGTGTAAATTTCAGCCTCACGCCTGTGAGTGCTTCCTTCTAACTGTCACTGAAGATAAAAGACTGGGACAGCGGATATTATGCCACACACAGTGGCTCTTGGGGATTGCGTGAGTGGGGGGACGGTTGGGGGCAGAGGCGTCACTAGGGGGGTGCGGGGGGTGCGGACCGCACCGGGTGACACCATGAGAGGGGTATGACACCGAAATGACTGGCATTCCTTTTTTTTTTTCTTTTTTTTTGCAATGTTTTGTGTAGCCACGAGTTGAAACAGCTAATTTCTCCGATGCAGTTTACTGCCGGTTGATTTAATTAGTGGTATTAATGTGACGAGAAGTGCCTTCTCGTTTTCCCGTCTACAACATCGGGTGACACCAGGGCTTCATCTAATGTGGAAATCCTTACTGTGGTTAGTGTTTTGCAGTCCACCAAAGGTACACCAAATTGCTCATAGGGATGAGTAATATGGACAAAGAGGAAGTACAAGTCAAGTCAGTGGGAGGAGTGGGCCTTAAGTCTCCGGAGTGGATGCTTTATATGTAAACCACCCTAGCCAATCAGGTGGCAGATAGCTGTTGCAACCAATCAGACCACAGGAAAGCCACAAAAGATTCTCTGTCAAAGACGAGGTAAATGTAACTTTTCCTGGGAAAAAAATTCTGATAAAGATCAGAAGGTTTGGAAGAAATTGTACCAAATCATTAATGTGATGACCATATTTCAAAAGCGTTAAATGAAATTATACATTTTTTTTACATTTTTACATTTTTTTTTGAGTGAAGTGTTGCATTTACCTCCCTCTTTTGGCCCAACAAAACTGTACCTTAATGAACGAAATAAATTAATAAATGAATAAACTTTTTGTGCTGAGAAGTGCACTTACCTTTTAGGTAGCTGAATAAGTGATCAGCAGCAATTAGTCCAGGTTGTTCCTGGGGTGAGGTCCTTTCCAGTCATCGATTTTGCGTTCAGCACAGAAAGACTAATGAGACTGGCCAAGCCCTGTTTAATGGTGCTCCCTCCTTGGCATAGCAAAAGGGTACCTTCATGCTACAGTTTTACTCGCACTAGACCAGGGAAAAGGGAGGGAACATAGCCTAAAGGAGCCTCTGTCAAACAGGCGTTATCCTGATGGGCCTCCATCGCTGTTAATCGCATTAATCAATCAATTTCCAAAATTGAATTTCCCAAAATTTTACGACGGCGGTCAATATTTCATACTTTTCTCGAGTCGGAGTCCCAGAGTTGTAACTCATCCGACAGGGATTCGCTGCAGTTCGAAGAAGCTGACTTCAACAAGCCACGCATTATCTCCTGAACCTGCTGGTGATGTGTGCGCGTTACCGAAACTCTAGCCTAATAAATCGCGGCCTACTGTACAGCCCGTTCCACTCAACTCCTGGTCCTGGAGGGCGGCGGCGTCCTCCCGCTTTCGCTCCACACAGCACTCGACCACCTGATTGGGCTCATTATTCCTCCTCTTTGAGCCCGTCTGGTTTAGGAGGTCTGAAGTTAGAGAGTGTTAATGGCACGGCGAGGGCTCTCGAAGCCTTAATGGATCACCGTCCCACAGGCCTGGAGTGGCATTACGGGCCTGGTACTCAAACAGAAACCGTTCTCACAGCTACGCGTTCGCTGCGGCGAGATTTTATTCCAGATGGAGCTCTGAAGAACATTTTGTACCCAAATTGCCTGGCCGAGTCTGATATTGGTTTCCTGCGCTCGCATATAAATCCAGGCTTAGAGAGATTTCTTCTGTGCTAATTCGCTTGTCGCTGCAATGCTGAGCTTGATTTTATTCAAAGCAAATTGAATTAGATTATGTTAGAGAGATGTTAACTTTAAAAAAATTATATCAAAAGAAACTGTCAGCGACTGTTGGATGACTCTTCCAGCACCGAAGTTTTCAGTGAAATGATATGCCTCATAGTCTGTAATGAAATTCTGAAGAGGCCTTGGCCATTATTTATTGGCAATTACAGTTTCAGCTTAAATTTCAGTTCTACTACCCCATTAAAAGGGATCATTTGGAGCCAGAGAGCTTAAATAAGGCTTCACCCTTCAGACATTCATAACAAGAAATAAATAAATACAATTTTGAGCCAAAAGATATTCTTGTTTTTTTTTTATTGTTTTCCTCCAGGGGAGGTTTGGTTGAATTAGTTAATGGAAAGGCTGGTTATAATCTGCCTGATTCCATGTATTCCATGTTTCGTCTACGGCTGCACCCTGAAGAAATGTGCTGTGCTTTAGTCTCCACTTCCTGGTGCTTTCAGCTCTGTCGATGAAAACACTGCAATCTAACACACTCGCCATTTTTTTGTGTTGTATGTGGACCGTCTATTAGCTACTTTGATGGATGATCTCTTGGATTTTGTGCACCTCCCAAGATGTTTTCCCAGCACCTTCGCAAGCAAGGTGGGCGTGGCAGCCCCATTGTTTTGACCTGTCAGCAAACCCAGGCAGTAAAGAATCATGGGGAAAAAAAACTTGAAAGTTGCAGTCAGCACAGCCTTTCTCTACCCATTTCTTCACATGACACAGCGAAATCCAGCAGCGAAGGTGTTGAGACTCCAATATAGCACTGGGTAACATTTTACAGTCCTCATTAGTGAGATTTAAAACACCGAATATGTTTAACTAGAGGAAAAAAAAGCAAGATAAATGAGAAATGAAGACCATCATACAAAACTTAATTGGCGTTTTAATGGGGATTTTTAACATAGATTTATGGATGCACTTGCAACCCCCCCCCCCTTGTTTCGAATGGGGAGCTTAAATTTTTTGCCAACCCCACGGTTTCAAATCGCTGTCCTAAGACATTGTGCTGTTATCATAATGGATGTCCCTGTTCTGTGAATTCTCAGTAGGTAAAGAAATGTAGGCTATTTAGTCTAAGTCTTCCTTTTTTTTTATCTTGCTTCAACTTCAATGTTAGACATGAGTTTTAATTGCAACCTTGAATCAAGCTTGAATCAGAACAGATAGTGCTTCTGATCTAGAATGTTTAAAAAACAAAAAAAAAACAAACCTTGCTATGCAATGAAAGGGTGATTTTTGTGTAGTTTGAAAAGATGATAATCTATTTTTAATTAAATCCCGTGTGAACCAGCATTACACTGGTGGTGTCATGTACAATATGACCGCTAACTAATTGCACAGAAATGCACTTACACATACCAAGTGTAAGAAATCAATGGCCCATAAATTGCCAATAAATATTACCCTTTAGCCTGACATTATCCAACTCGCTAGCAAATATGAAAAAGGGAAACCGTTGCTAAGATACTGGGTTTTGTTTACAATAAGCAGATTATGTGAAATGAGCAGCTGCCATAACGTAAATAAATAAATAAAAGCTTGGGTCTCTTGTTTTCATGAGTTAGTAGCTGAACCGTTGAGCCAGCCGGTAAAGCGATGGGGGGGAAAACGCTCTCGGATTTCTGGGGAAAAAGGAAAAACTTTCCACACGACTTCCATTCCTGAGGAGGGAATCTCCTGGCGGTGGTTTTGTGTGACGTTTGGTGTTCCTTGGCCTCCCCAGGAGGGGCTGCAGGGTAAACGTTGATTTGGTGTCTGCCTCGTCTCTCCTCTTTCAGTTTCGGTATTTGGACAGGAAGTCGCCTTACCTGGTGACTATCTGGTGTTCTTGTGTAAATCAATTAGTGTTTGAGGGGGGAAAAAAAAAACAGAAATCGGGACTTTGGCCGAAACAGAATCAACCATTTCAGATCTCTGCCTACTGTTCGGAAGAAGCAATGCTGTGGTTCTGGTGCAAGCCTGCCCGTGCTCCTAAAAAAAAAAAAAAAAAAAACATCTGACACCTACTTAATCACATGGGTAATGATCTACTGGAGGTTAATGGCTAGTTGACTTGTTTTTTTTTCATTACGGAAACTCTAACCCTTCCCCACTCATACTGTTGACATTTTGCGAGAGATAAGTATGGATTCGGGCTGCGTGTTTCCGCTGAGCTTTGGCCTCCATTTTGTAATGGGGGAGAGAGAGAGGGTTAATGAGCCTTGACTGGCTGTATGATGAGGGCTGTGTGGTGACCTACCCCTTGCAATAGGTCCCAGCTTTGGATTATTGTTTTTATAATGAAAAAAAAAAAAAATCCAATCGCAAAGATGAATGACCGTTCTTGTAATCTTATGAATAGAAAAAAGAAAGAAAGAAAAAAAAAAACATTTTAGGAGATATTTGAGGGCAGTGTTGGACAAGGGTTTTTGTATGCACTTTACATTGGTTCTATCACAAAAAAAAAACAAAAAACTTGAAAGCACGTTGTTGAATCTGCCAAGTATTTCACAGGGGAATTTTCCTCTGCTAGTTATCAAAAATAAAAACTTTAAACTAGTTTCAAGCTTCTATTATGTTAACAGTTTAAACGATAATTGCTCTGTGCACATCCTTGCAATGGACTCTAGGGACCTTTAAACTTCTTTACAGTGCTTCTGGGTGCCATTATAGTTGGCTCTTGCATATCGCACAAACAGAATGACAGATGCAACTGTGCTGTTGGGGTGAAAATGTGTTCGGAGCTGTCACGAAGCAGTAGCGTTTCTGTCCAGCATTGTGATGCAGCGGTACCAGCACGGGCGCTAACGGCTGTTGTAAACAGCGCTCTGCTGAGTATGTTACTGCACCATGAATATCTTTCCACGGAAAGTTAACGCAAAGCGTGCTGTGTGGGCTTCTGAAGGTCACCGTCTTCCTGTTTGGCACCTTCTGCGGGCAGAAATAATGAAATAATGTTGCGACAGGCTGATGCATTTCTGCCGTTCCACCGCTAAGTAGCTCCATTTGTTTACGCGACAGGTTTACATCTGGTTTGGCGTCGGTAAGTGGACGTGTCGCAGTCCCTCTTAATCCCGGACCCGAACAACAGGCCTCAGGAGAGGACCGGTCTTATTCTCCAAGGCTTCTGTTTGCTCGGTTTTTACTAAGGCTCTCCGTTGCTGATCTCCATGACGACTACCGAGGTCTCCAGGGTCAAACTTCCAATTTTTATTGATGATTCATTTTCTTTGATTTCTATACAATATGGATAGGTCAGGGTATTCTTTTTGCTGAATGTCAAGACTCCTGAGTGCAGAATAATTGATAAGTGGGGGGGGGGGGGGGGGGGGGGGGGGGGGGGGTAATGGTAATGGGGATTGTTCAGAACTCCAAAATGGTTCTAGTGCAATTACATAATAAATGACTCTGTCAGCCAGTTCAGAAATGCATTTTTAATAAAGTGTCTTCAGAGATGTATATTTCCAGTTTTATATTGTTGTGGAAAATATGACTCATTTCTATCTATTGTTCACTTTTGTCATCTGAATCAATAAATTTAAAAAAGGAAAGTTGTCAGAATATCTGTGTTTGACTTTGTTTGAGAAGAAAAATATCTGTCTACAATGCATTATCTTCTCATTTCCAAGTAGGGTATTTGGGTTTGGATACTCTGGGGAGAATACACTGCTATGGTCTGTTATGTCATGAAAAGCAACAAAAACAAATGAGGAAAGACTCAATTTACACTTTTGTGAATCCATTTTCACAGCTCTTCAAAAAAAAAAAAAATATGGGACACAAACCAGAGTGTAAATTTTATACAAAAACAGCTTATAATTCTCAGTTCATTCTGGAGATCACCCGTCCATTGTTTTGCTGTTGACCTTTGCAGAGGCAGTAGATATTTTTGCTCAAGTAGCCTGAAACATATTGGCAGGGAGGGTAGTGATGTTAATGAGGCATTTGCATATTCTGGATTGATTTGGGATGGAGGCCAGAGGCGTGTGTTGGGGGGGGGGGGGAGTTTGGGGGAGGAGGGGAGGGTGATGGTGGGTGGGGGACTGGTGTCAGCTGAGGACTGGTCTGAAAAATCTACACTCGCAGGGGAGAATGCAAAACATCCCTCGCTTAAAGAAAATCATATTCAGAGAGGTAAACACTCTCTCTGTGATTTTTTCTTTTCTCTTTCCTGTATCTTCCATTTTCTCTTTCCGCTATCTTCCTCTGTCTCAGAGGAGATTTTTCTTTTTCCTCTTGCCTCCGGGTTTCATTTTTGAATAACCTCAAGCAGCTGGCTTCAGTGTTCAGGGGTTACAATATCTATAATCATCATATGTCTAAATTACCCAAAAATAACTTGCATGCAAATTCAATACACAAGTACCCTCTTAACAAAAAACAAAAACAAGGATCAAAGCCTGATCCTGTGTATGTGCTGAATAAGGGAGTAATTAAGCGCTACTCCTTATGAAATTCTGACTGAGTGCTGTGGAGAATTGTGGGGAAACTTTTTGGTGGCCACCAGACATAGACCAGGACCATGGAAATAAAAAGCATGTTGTATAGATCTGTGAGTACAAATGTGATAACTAATGAGTGTATTAGCTATTTCTTTTTGTTTCTTGTGTGATGGAGACGCGATCCAACCTGTTCCGGATTCTAAAGATCTATGCATTAGTGACAGACAGTCATCTGTTTTGCATTGCCAATAATTATGAACCATGCATCGCCATAATGGTTCTGTCTCACAGCTCCTGTTGCCGCGGGTGACATTTTGAACACGTCTAATTGGCTGGGTTAGGGGAGGTAACGCTGTGCTCCCAGCCTGACTCGGAACATCCTTCCACCAGAGACAGAGGCCGGAGGAAGGCCGTGCTGGGAGGATCGGATCAGGGCAGCGTGTGGCTATCGATCAGCCGCAGTCCGCAGGGACCCGTTGTTTGTGTGTCGGAGAAAACGACGCCTCTCCGTCCCGTTTCCTCATCCCCCTTTTTCCCTAATCCCGCTGGGCCTGTGTCACGAGGCGAGCAAGGAAAACCGGAGTTCCTTTTCCGGATGTTTCCCCCTGGGACAGGGCCCAGGCGCAAAGGCCGGACCGCGAGGACAAGGTGGAGAAAGCAGAAAGTTTGCCGTTTTGCGCGACACCTTCGCCTGCTTACCCGCCCCGTCTCCGGAGGACAAACGATCGTTTGTTTCCCCTTTTTAAAAAATGCTTTTTGCAGGTTAGCCCTCTGTGTTGTTTGTTGTGGAAGGAAAACCATCTCCGGGCGGAAGATAAGCTCCCAAGAGCGGCCGAGAGTCTCCACAAAGGATCCTTTGCCGGCGACAACTTTGTATTTGAAGCATTTTTTTGAAGGCTTATCAGCGGGCAGGGGTTGCTGGGTGGCAGGAGTGTTTTTATTTCAGCAGTTTGTGAAGTGGAAAAGGTGCGTCTCTCTACGTACGGTTGCAGAATATTGATGTCGTTCACTCTGACAAATAAACATCAAAACACAATGGAGCCAATTCAGACTGCACTTTTGTGCAGCTGTTTAAATATTTTTTAAATCGAAATTGCACATTATTTCTAAGCAGGCATTCAGGCTCACCTGCACACGCACATATTATGTCTATTTCAATTTGTTCTGGCTAAGCATATACTCACAGGCGGACATGAAATTCTACTTACGCAGAATAATTTATTTTAGGCGAGCCTATGTATTGATTAGTCATTTAAACATCTGGCAGCTGAAATGTTTTGCAACAAAAAACATACCATTGTGCTTGTGATGTAGTGTTGACCCCCTTCCTCCACCAAGACCGGTTACATGACATTACATTACAGGCATTTAGCAGATGCTCTTATCCAGGGCAACTCACACAACTTTTTACATAGCATTTACATTGCATCCATTTATACAGCTGGATATATACTGAAGCAATGCAGGTTAAGTACCTTGCTCAAGGGTACAACAGCAGTGTCCTACCCAGGAATCGAACCCGCGTCCTTTAAGGTTACAAGACCAACTCCTTACCCATTATACTGCACTGCTGCCCTACACTGTGCAAGGTCAGTTAAAATCAGTTGGGCCGTAGCCAGCGTAGCAACAGATGTGCTACGAGCAGCAGCCAGATGCAGAGCACTGAACAGCTCCCCCCCCCCCCTCCCCCCCAAACTCGCCCCCAAAAAACCCCAGCAGCAGCGCAGTTCTATGAGCCGCTAAATCAGATCTGTGCTTTCGTTTATGACATTTTAAATGAAGTCGTTTGGCCCGGCCCAGCTGAAACATATCAATTAAACGCACACAAACAAACAAAACCAAAACGGCTCTGTTTGTAATCCGCCATAATTTAATTAGTCCAGTTTCTGAGCACCGGTGCCACGCGTTTCAGCTCACTTTGCTTACTTTGTCGGACAATTTGTTCCAGTTCATACATCACATTACAGCATCGAGTCTCTAACGACCTTCCCCTCTCTCCTAATTCCCCTCATCATCTACGCTTGCTTATGCTCAGTCTGCCTTCTCTCTCTCTAGAATTCAGTCTGCTGCTTCCGACTCACGCAGACAGTCCTCCAGATTCGCTTCTCAACCCACCCCCCCGCCCTCCTCTCTCCTCTCAAACCACCAATGATATTGTATTCTTCTTTGAAAAGGTCAATGTCATCTGCTAATCATTCTCCTCACATCACCCCCCACCCTCCCGCCCCCCCTATCATCCCCTACTGGTCTCCCTAACTGCTAACTCGCTCACATCCCTGCCCCCCTTCCCCCTCCCCACCTCCCCCACCCCCCTCCAAATTCTCTAAACTTTCCAACTCTTAACATCCCACGGCTGTACTACCTGTTCCTTTGGCCCTATTCCACACCCCCACCCCCCCCTCAATCCATCCCAAGGACATTGTTCCTTTCATCTCCTCTATTATCTACTGGACTTTTTCAATTGGCATGACCCTCACTGCTCTTAAGAGTGCCTGTGGTACTCGTCTCAGAAAACCATCGACAAACTTGGCAGATGTACGCAATTACCGGCCTGTTTCACCGCTCTCATTTTTTACCTAAAAAAAAAGATCTTGAGTATGCCGTCAGCGATCTCCATCGCCAACAGAACGACCTCCCTGACCCCGACCAATCGACCAATCGGGTTTCAAGCCTGGCCTGTCCTCTGTCGACCTCACAAACACAGAGGCTTTTCACTCTATGAGAGCTGAGTCACTCCGCTCCATCCTCACCCTGATTGACTTTGCCGCTGCGTTCCACGCAGGATCCTTCTCTCTCCCCTAAGATCTAAAACTCAAACCCTGGAGGGCCACTGTGCCTGCTGGCTTTTGGCATGGTCCAGCACTTAAACGCTTGATTTAAGTTACTAGTTGGCTACAGAGCCTGCATGCCTCATTTTCCAAGGCCTAAATTGGTTGCTGATTGGAAAAAAAAAAAATAGCAAAAAAAACACCAGAGACTGTGAACCTTCTGGACAGGAGTTTGAGACCCCTGTCTTAGAAGATGGCCATGTCAGGCTCAAACATCATAAGGTTTGCTTTCAATCATGTGGAACAATCCAACCAGCTGAACTGGAGGGGATCTACTTTGCTCATTCTGCTGCTCTGCCCAAGCACTTTGAATTGCCTCTGTGTTTGAAAGGTGCTATAGAAATAAACTTGCCTTCCCTTCCCTGTCTATTGACCCATGTCCCACAGGGGTCAGTGCTTGGTCCCTCTCCTATTCTCTGATGACAAATCAATCACTTGGTCTAGTTGTCTGCGCTCAGGCATGAAATATCATGACTATGCTGATGACATTCAATTCTTTTTCTCATTTTCTTCGTCTGACGTCCCAGCTCGGGCACATAGCTCTGGACTCCTGCCTGACATTGCTGCCTGAAAGTTCATCCATCACCTGAAGCCCAAATTAGAGAAGACAAGACTCCTCCTCTGGACTGTGGAAGACTCCTGTTCCGGATCTATGCTTCCGTCACTGTCAGCAGCTCTGCGGTAGCTCTCCCTCCCACTCAGCTGAGAATCTTGACGTGACCCTGAATGACCTGCTGAGCTTCTCAGGACACAATACAGCAAGCACCCAGGCCCGTAGGTTCTGCCTTTCGCTAACCCACTAGACTGCTCAACTGGGAAAGACATGAACTGCACTCTGTATCTGTATTCTAGTAGGATCTTCCACCAAGATGTTAAACGTGCTGTGACCAAGGCAAAACTGTAGCCCAGGCAAGCAGGAAGGAAGGATCCACTGCAATATATTGTTTACACTCTTTGCCATTGCCCTTGACTAAGGCACTGGCCTCCAGCACTGGAGTTGGTCCCCGGGCACTGCACTGCGGCTGCCCACTGCCCCTAAGTAACTAGGATGTGTTAAATGCAGAGGATAAATTGCTCCACGGGTGATCAGTAAAGCACATCTTATCATATCTTTAATGTCTTACATCATCTCCCGTAGACAGTATGTGGCAGAGCTAATCAAATGGCTGAAACGGAGTCACTTTAAATGAAGAGACGCGACATTCGGGACTGAACAGGAGACAGCCCGAGTATGAGAACTTTGACAAAGAACCTGCGCCTCTGTATTCTGTCAAAACGAAAGATGGTTGCCGTCTTACTCTTGCGTTACTCCAGGCTTGTTTCCAGGCAGCGAGGGTGGCGGGGGTGGCAGGGGAAACCAGCCTGGCGGTTCTTCCGCGCAGTCAGGTGGCAAGTGAGGATGGCCGGGGGCTTGCTTTGTCACAGAGACTGGGGAGTCTCTCTCACGGCGGTGCTCCTCTCTCCCTCCAACACCGGCAACCTGTAATCCGGGAATGAGAGACAGCCGTGTGTGTTGGAGGTATTAGTTTGTTAGTTTGATCTGCTTTCACGGAGTGTACTGCAAGCTGGAATGTGGGAGAATTACTGGAGGCCTTACTGGAAGATGTCCAGCCCCTGCTTAAGTTTCCCTTCCACACTACCACACTGAGGAACTTTGTCAGTGTGTAGTCATACAGTACTTGGACTCACGTGCCACTCTCAGGTATGTGCCCTCACATACCTGAGAGTGTGTGAGGTAACTGACATCATTGAGCGTGTGAAGCTGCTCTCTGGCTAAGGACTGCTGGGCCCATACTACTACCTCAGAGAGGAAAACTGGTCTTAACTTCTAGAAGATTCTGAGAGCAAAGAAAACTTTTTTTTGCGCCTAAAAATAAATGCTATTTGTCAAAACAGACTTTAAAATCCTCAATTATAAGTATCTCAACGGATATTGAAAAGACCACCTGAGCTGTCCTGAACTGATTAGGTGCTGCCAACAAGATGGCTGCATTTAAGAGGCACACTGCATGCGTTTTTCAGGAGAGAAAAACATAGTTTTGCTGACATTTGACGACTGGAAACTGTTGAAATGATATTAGTTGGATAATTATGTTCTGTCAATAGGCAGCCACATCAGAGACGCGGTCCTGCCGTCTACCAGACGGATGTCAGAGCTGAGGTGAAAAGCTATAATTTCACGGTCATTATTCATTCATTAGTGGTCACTGGGAAAAGGCATCAGGGCCGCAGTGACAGTCTGCAACCTTCACTGCCAACCATCAACAAGCAAATAACTGGAAGCAGTAATGGCCATTAAGCCCCCTCATATGATTATGATTTATTGGTTACCCCACTTCCCAGCATCAAAAAAATTAAATTATTTATACAGATTACTGTGTTTATGAATTTCACAAGGCATTTCAGCATTCATAGCATCATTCACAGTGTACGAACCCCATAAATAATCAACATTTGATATATGGATTATGTCCTTTATAGGGGCCATAGGATCCACACGGTGTTGTGGACGTAGGAACTTGAGGCTTGTGGCATGAGACTTGCTGGGACACAATACAGCATTGAGTCAGGCTTCAGACAGCACAGATAAATCCAAAAGTGAGTGACCAGCAAGACAGAACAGGCAGCATTCAGCCACAGTAGGTGTGGCGAACACTGTCACTGAGTTTTGTAAAAGCAGAACCCACAAGGATGGAGGGTGACATATCCCACGTTCTTTTGGTCTTTCAGTTTTTGTGAATCAAATTATAGAGATCCAGAGTGTGTCTCGCGCTCATGTACACACATCCCAGCACCTTGTGGACAAGCGGTGTCTCAGTAGGTACACACAGAATGACAACAACATTCTTAAGCGTAAGCGTGTTTCAACTCTTTAAGGTGTGAGATCGCAAATATGTGATTAGAACTTTCTTCAATGTACATTCTAATGCTGATGTCACAGTCGCTCCTTGTAATCAAAAGCATTGGAATTCTAGAACACTGATTTGGAATGTTGAAAAAAAACAAAAAAAAACCCTACTCTAAGAATCTGAGTATACTCTCAAGGGTTAACAGTGGCTGTGTACATAGAGAAGTGAATAAACTGACTACCGTCTTTCCCAAGTCTGGAGAAAGAAGCAAGTCACAGCATTATATAAATCATTTAATCTGCGGCTCGTTATGTTTTATTAGGCTTCAGTAAATATTGATCATATGAAAAGGCCCGTGGGCTTGCTGCTGTCCTGTGACAGCTCCGTGTACGTTGTTGTCATTTATTGATAGCATTAGATTACAGCTGAACAAGACGCGAGCGGAGACAGCGCTGTCAAAATAAGATTGACTTTGAATGGGTGGGCGGACGAGACCAAGGACAGCAGCCGTGATAAAATTCAATGCAGCGCTGACACACATTCTTCCCCTGATGAATGTGCGGACAATGTCATTGCTTTTTTAGGTTGGAAGCGAGAAAACACATTATCTTGCCTATCCAAACTGGCAAAAAAAACATACATTTCTACAGCAAGCAGTGAGCCTGCTCCCCACTCCTCTGGTGATATTATAGAATCAAACTCAACAGCTGAACAGTAACTAACTGATCCTGCATCCCTGGTACAATGAACTCAACATAATGATACCAAAGGCAAGGCTAAGTAATTGGCCTCAAAAAGGGCAGCGACTGTATTGATCTTTGGCTTCATCTTATTTGATTTTTCATATCTTCTCATCAGCCAGCCCAATCACTGTATACAGCAAACGGTACACATTAATGTTACTGAGTAGCCTTACTGTTGTAGTCTGTGTGGCTGTAACATTCTAAGCCTGTTCCTAATCAGTGCCTAAAGTGTGATAGAAGATTTTGCCACTAATTAAATGCATGACTCAGGAGAAAAGAAATCATTTTATGTTTGAAATGCAGCCTTTCTCTGAGCAACGGTTCATCCTGCTGTTGCAGAACACTAAGGCCCTGAGCTTATTTTATTTTATTTTGTTGCAGCTGTATTTATTTTTATTGTACACCTCTCAGGTATACCTTTCAGCAAAGGAGGACTCATTATATTGCATTACAGGCATTTAACAGATGCTCTTATCCAGAGCGACTTACACAACTTTTACACAGCATTTACTTTGCATCCGTTTACACAGCTGGATATATACTGAAGCAATGCAGGTTAAGGGATGTCAGTAGATCAGTGCCATGAGTGCCTCAGTGCTTATTGCGTGAAAAAAAATGTTCTAGCCCCTGACTGCAACCGCAAATCATATTTGGTTGGGCACATTCATGCCAAGGATTTTTAAAAAAAAGTTTTTTTAAGTACTGGTTCATTCAGTTCAAACATGTTCCTGGTCTGAGAGGTTCTTTTTCATAGAACTTCCCACAGGTGGCATTGTTAAAAATGGCACATCCTAATGCAAGAGAAATGGATGATGATGATGATATGTTATGAAGATTCAGCAGTTGGTCATTAAAAAAATCAATCTGTCATTGACTATGAAATGTTTGTTTTTGCTGTTTTTCATCCTCTTCTTTGCACATTAGATTCCAGACAGAAATGAGCCCCAATTCTGCTTTCAGATATTTCACAGTATTTCCTGTAATTACCAAGAATGAGTCACTCAGTGCTGATCTAGCATATCATATTTTCTGTCCCCATTGTAAATTTTGGAAGTTGCCCCATTGAATTCTATATTTTTTAACTATTCATTGATAATATGTTTTCCATTCTTTTTTTTACTTTTTCATGAGTCACTGTCATTGACATTTTAGTTGTAAAATACATTTTTAGGACTGTCTGTTACAGGGCTTCCTCAAAGGACAGGATTTCTCTTCAAATGCTGTATGTGAATTTTTTAATGGGAAAAAAGGTTTAAAAGTTATTAATCATTTACCATTTTATGATCAGTTATGCATGTTCTTTTTTGCCTTCATAGTAGTATTATATTTTAGGACAAAAATTAATATATTTTATTTCCTCGGCTACTGTACAAACGCTATTTTTATGTCATCCATAGTGAACAGGGAGAAACAACTGACATGCTTGATCAATGAACCGTAGTTTTAATGCGGTTAAAAAACCACTTCTCAGTGGGACACATTTAAACTAAATCGATGAGAAAAGGGCAAATGTTGCATCAGAAACCATAGCAGGGTCCCACTCAAGCCATCCCAGAATGCCGCAGTGCATGTTTCCTACCAGTGTAGCCTCTTAGAAAGGCTGAGATCCAGCCCACAGTATTTATCGGGAAGTTGTCATAAAGTCGATCTCAGGTTATCTGGACCTTCATAAAATTTGCATGCTTTTCTGTGCTGACATTACTTTTCTCATGGTACAACAAGCTCTACGTACAGTGTGTAAAATCCAGACATTATCTCTTTTGCTTTTGTTGTCCAATATTTGTGATTTGAAACCAGAAAGAAATTTCATCGCTTTCATTGATCAATCGTTGAATCATAAGGACATACTGTGTTCTAGAAAGGTATTTATAAAGGACGTTGTATCATGTTATATTATATCAGATCTTATATTCAGATTACATTTAAGTAATACGGCATGAGTGGTTTCTTTTTCCATTTAGCTGTCTACTCTATGTCCAAATTCTGAACTCTGTACTGGCGTGGGATTTAACCTGAATTGCTTCAGTTTATACCAAGGGATTCAAAATGCATTCAGAACGGGGCAGGTGTAAGACACCCTGGTAAAAGAAAATGAATTTAAAAATAAACAATAGAATCATAAACTAATAATAACATAAACTCATAGATACCCTTGTAAAAAGTAACACTAAGAACAAGTTTTCTGTAAATTTTCATTGAAAAACAACTATCTTGACCTGTATTGAGTGGAGCAGGGCGCAGAGGATGCTTTACTCATCCAAGGTAGTGTGATGATGTTTCCCACTCTGTTAAACTATAATACAAGACACAGTAATCAATGACAGCAAGGTCAGATCAATCCCAGAGTACAGTAGGATTTATCAGCGTTTCCACCCAATGGCTGCAAGCCATCTGAACTGCACCTGTTGGGCAGAGCTCTCTGAAACCAAAGCCACAAACCTTCTCTGTCCTCTCACAGGGTCTGGTGGGAGGAGGATCTTTCCTCCGCTGTTTTATAGACTGCGGTTGGGTGCAGAATCGATGCGTTTAAAGCAGGATAAAAGTCAGGTGTTAGAACCTAGATTCCCTAGGGGAGGTACAGATTCAGAGTGGCTATATTACAGTGGGGTGGGGGTGGGGGTGGGGGGGGGATTGAGAGAGCACGGGTTGTCAAGATACTCTTCCTCCCTTCATCCCTACTGCTCATGTACTCTGATGTCCTTATATGTCCAGACAGAATCCAGCTGCAGAATAAAAAAGTGGGGGTCTCTTACCAAACTAAAGTCATATAGACTTAAAGTCATATAAAAAAGTCGTATTAAAGTTATATAGACTGAAAGTCATATAGCCATGTCTGGGTTTAGAGTACAGCTACTTATCCTTAGACAGATTAAAGCTGTTTATTTGATTTATGTTCACAGGGTTTGCAATGAACATTCAACAAAAGATCAGGACTTGCAGAGGTACTTTAGCAAAGCAACACTAGTTTCAGTTCACAGAAAGTTACAAAGGTACACTTGAGTCTAGATATTAGGCCCTCAAAAGCATAATAATGAAAACAGTGCAGTGATACAGTATAAACTGTGGGTAAAGTGTTTTAATAGAAGAAATGACTGGCAGTTATGTTGATATTTTTGGCATGTGTACATAAATAGTTTGATATATATATTGTTTGCACTTCACTCATGAATTTTTGTTTCATAATGCAGCAGACCATGCAATCTGTCACAACATTGAAAGGTTTTTTTTTTTTTAATTATAGAAGTTATTTTTACAGTTTGTGCTACTCTTTTCTCTGTGCTGCAAAGTTTTTGAATTTACTAGCACCAGGACTACTGGGAAAAAAACAGTTAATTTGCAACCCTGAATATGGGCAATCAATAACTTGCACATACATTTATGAAAAGAAAGTAGTAGTCCCCTGGATTTTGACAATACTTAGTGATGTGTTTGCTGTTGAAGATGAGAAAAACGTAGAACCACTGGCAAAGGTTTTGTTAAAATTCATAGCTCAGAAAATCTATCAGAAGATAAGTCAGGAAGAGAGGAAATGAAGAGGAAGTGTCCTCAAGTTCAGTACAGACACGGTAAACAGAACACTCCATCCTCTACGCCATAGTGTCCTTGAAGAGCTGAAAACAGCTGCACTACAAAATAAATAAATAAATAAACAAGAAATGTCTGTCTTAAGTGTTTTGGTCTTGTAATGTAATAAAATCTTATTTTTCTTTCTCTCAAGTAGAAAATAGTAGCGTGTTTTAAGTTACTGTAGGTTTAACAAGTTAATTTTTTTTACCCCTTTGGCAAATCTTGAAATGAGTCAAACTACCTCACCTCATTTGCAATATTTCTGTCTTATTTATAACAAACATAAAGAAATAGAAATATGATTCTAAGTATAAATATGAGACTGCAATTTTTTCTTTTTTGCAGTATATCAGTAAAGATGACTTCTCTAGGGAAGGATAATGTAATGCAATATAATGCTCACACTCCTGGGTGAAATTGCACACCTAGAAGATATTGAAGCTATAGAATAAGTTTTGGGAAGAGGGAAGTTTACCTGAGAGCTAGAGGGGACCAGTAGTTCCCTCAGGAACGAAACCGGGCAAAGCTCCCGCCAGCCCATCCCGCTATAGGCCTGTTGCGCTCACGTCAAATATGTGCGAAGTCATGGAAAGGACGGTTTCAGATGTTCCAGAACTTGGGTCTTGGGATATAGGAGCTTGAGGTTTCCATCTCTAAGCATATTTAGACAGAGTTGTAGTACAATGGAAGGATGTGGGAAAAAGTGCCTAATTTAGGAACTGGAGGAAAGGTGTGTAATTGGATAAAAAAAGGATTCTTTTTAAAAAGATACACAATGAAAGAATAATAATCAGTCTCTCATTATTTTATTTTCGAATCATAATTCCTTGGCAAGACCCCCATTTCACAGGGTTGCTGAAGTTATTGATAAAGATATTTAGCTTTTGAAAACAATTCACAAGCTTCAAACGCGGTATCTCGGGGCAGAATTAGTGTCACAAACAGCAATTACCACAGTGTTGACAGGGTGTGTAAATTCATCATCATCCATGGACAAGCAAGGGTGGGGGGTTAGGATGTAGGTGATAACACCTCAGAAGTGTCAACGTATTAATTTTGTTTTCCAGAAGACAAAATCAGTACTTCGGAATTTACCAAAGATGGTGAGGTCAATGAGGTTGAAGAAAGTGTAGTGGATGAAAAGCTACAGTAGCTGATTAAGCTCAGCATGTTGCTGCAGTTGCTGGAACCTTTTTAACTTTAAATGACTTCTGCCCCACAAAGATTCACGGGTTGCGTATTATTCTCTGCCAGCAAGCTTCTGGAGGTCTGGCGGTAGGAATCACTTTTACTTTCTAATGGTTTTCTCTACCTTTTTTCACCATCATCATCATCACGTTCTCTCATTCAAAGCATGTGACGTCAGCCACCGCTTCTTAGCATGCTGACGTTAGCAGCGGTGAGGGTAGCTGTTGCATGATGGGACGCTATCGTCTGGGTTGACTGAAACCATCCCATTGCTGGCAACATGAGAGCCAACCGTGCATAGCAGCAAAACGTGCACTGAGCACATTCCCTGGAGGGAGAGCGACTGTCTTTAACCATTCAAGATAGGAAAGGTGGGGTGACTGCTTCAGTTCATTATGGTTTTGATTCTGGCACACGTTCAAAAAAGAAAAAGAAAAAAAAGAAATCTGCAGAATGATACTTTCAGTGAGAAACCTCATTTCAAGTTTACATTTCTGTGGAGTTCTGCTTTGATGTAAAACACCCATTTTGCGGTGTGATATATTTCCAGTGAGCCGGTGGTCATTAGTTTTAAAATACATTTGCCCTAGCATTTCAGCAGAAATGGCCAAACCGCTGACAACAACCACAAAAGAATTTAGAGAGCATATTAGGGAACCGATCATGTAAATCCAATAATATAACAACAAAATCATGTTATTTATTACTTTAATGAAATGAGGAAAGATTAGATTTAAGAGAGTATCTCCGCACAAGAAGAACAGTGTAATCTTGTCTCCAATATTAGCCATGAAAATGATACTCAGGCCACCCTCTCTCCTGGGAAATTGCTGGAATAATTTATAGCCTTATATCTCTTATTGACCTTCCCCTGTCCCCAGATACTCAGATAGCGGGAGGATTAACGCACACTGAACTATGCAAACTTTTCAACACCCCAATGACGGACTGCTATTCCTGGGAGAGGCAGTACATCAACCCCCATGCCCTGAAGCTCTTCTATGGCTTCAGGCTCTCGTTCCATCTGAACAGTTGACCAACCCAGTTAATAAGCTGGCTTTGATATTTTTAGTCTGATCTTCCTACCTTGTAGATGAAGTGTTGAGTGTTGTTGTTTTGTATTTTTTGCTTTTGACACTGCCATTTTGTAGCTGCATTGCATCTCTGGAATGGCCTTGGACTGATTACTCTTCCTCACAAGCTTTTTATGGTTCCTCTTTTTTTTAACGAGCTCTTCCTCACTCCTCATGTATGTCATATCACAGTCTCAAGACTCAAAGTGTTATCTGCATCGTTTTCCTTTCGGCTACTGATTAAATTCAGAGGGAGCTCAGTTTTCCAGTCTGTGGGAGGTGAGTCACTAAAATAAGACAGCCAATTAATTGGGCCGTTAAGAAATGTATCAATAAAACAGTCAGGTAACTAACGAGCCAATTAACTTAGCTGTATAATTTTATGATTCTTATTTGGAACTCTTTATTTAACTCTTCAGTGTTTTTAGCTGGATATTCTGTCTCTGATTAGTGACTTTGCTAGCTGATTAGGTACCCGTGTAAGCTCCTATTACCCTGAATAAATTACTGAAACTGCCTGCACATACACCTTCCCACAGAAGATGTCAATATTGGAAAGAAATCTATTCATTAATCAAGTCAAAGACTCCACCTCTTCTCCAGGCGTAATGGACAAATGATTAAATCTCCTGATTAAAGCTGCGTTCCTGTTTTTGTAAATTGTTGATTGAATTTTTTTTTTTGTCCTCCCATTAAAATAGGGCATAAATCAGAGAGCAGACAGATTTCCAATGAGAAATATTCACATTTTATCACCTGTGATCTGCTTTAATGAGTATTCGTAGAGAATTGCATCTGCTGGTTTATAGTACGACAGAAAAACAGCCTACTTCTCTCCCTCGGGTCACATGGTCTGGATTGCGGTGCCCAAACTTTAACTTTAATTTTAGATGAATGCTGCAGCTTTAGCAGAATCCTTGAGGTAATGGTGGTATCCCGTTAGGAGACATTACCATTGCACGTATATCTTCAGAAAGGAGCTTCCTTCCCTGAAGGACAGACATGTTCCATTCATGGTTAAATGTTTTCCTAATGCACAGTCTGTCTTCATCTGGATGGTGAGGGAAAACAGCAGAATATTTTTTTTCATTGGGTAGATAGCGATGATGCCCCTCATTCCCCCTCAGCACAGACCTTGTCGATTGTCTGTACGACTTGCGGCATCAGTCATAATAAACCCAGCTGTGTGCTAAACTGATCAGAGGGAGTTTATGAACGGAAAATCAAAATATACATCTCAGGCATTCACAAGGCTAAACTCACACCGTTGCGTTTTATCACACGCCGCTGATGAGAAAGCAATGTACGCTGAAATCAAAACGGTTTGGATTTCAGACATTCTGCAGGAAAATCATTCTGAATGGATGAGAAAACATAATCCATATTTTACATGAAGTCTAAATAATTTCACATTTTAGTGCTGTTTTCTTTCTGCAATCATTTGGGCCGACACTCTCTGTTTGGGAATTATTATTATAGTAATAACTTGCGCTTGGTTGCAACTGCTACATTTCTACATGTAATGAAGTTGGTTTTTAAAAATGGAAACACGGGTCGCCTTCAACCTCATATTTAGTGAAGCTGTGTTCGGAGGCATTTTTGGTTGTTTCTTAACCACCTATTTACAGTTCATTTAGCTGGTAAGATTGGATTGAAGATTGCATAGTTGTGGCTGGGCTTGGTCAGGTTGAGTAAATTTGGCCATTCTGAGGACACTCCTATTGAACACATACACCAATGCACTGGGCACAAAGACCATGCCTATCTGGGCACATACACCTCTCTTACTGAGCACATACACCACTCCTATCTGGGCACATACACCAATGCACTGGGCACAAAGACCATGCCTATCTGGGCACATACACCTCTCTTACTGAGCACATACACCTGGGACTGGGCACATACACCACTCCTATCTGGGCACATACACCAATGCACTGGGCACAAAGACCATGCCTATCTGGGCACGTACACCTCTCTTACTGAGCACATACACCTGGGACTGGGCACATACACCACTCCTATCTGGGCACATACATTACGCCTGCCTGGACACATACACCCTGCCTGGGCAAAGGCATCTAGGTTGCAGCACGCAATCAGCCCAAGGCCTGATGAATGCTTTTCTCAGTGCATGTCTGAGGCGGGGGATTTCATTCCCACGCTGAAAGCAGAGGGAGAGGGAGAGGGAGAGGGAGAGAGAGACTCTCCTGGATAAAACGAAGCTTAGTTGAAAAGCTATCTTTCGGTTTTGATATATTTGTATTGCTGTTTGGTTTATCATTATGATTATTTTTTACAAACCAGAATCCCCTGAGAGTTAACGGTTATGTTTGTTTTGTTTATAATTTTATTATTTGCTCTCCATTCTCCAGCTTCACAGTGCACAGAATGTGCTAGGAGTCTGCCCTCTCCCCGTGCACAGCTGTTCTGTACCCCCCCCCCCCCTCCCCCCCCAACTTCAGAATGCAGAAAGAGACATTTGACCTTTTGTGCGGCTGCTCATCTGCAAAGTTGTCGAGTCAGGACACACACATTCATCAGGCCAATCCTGATCAAGATACATGTCCCCCACAACATGCTTAGCCGTGACATTTCATCATGAACCCACCAGGTGTGTCTTGGGAAAATGGAATCATCTATTCTGAGGTATTGATATCAATCGCCAAAACGCCAAACAATAACAGGATGTCAAGCACAGTGTGTCACAGGGAGTAGGATGTATGACACAGAACTGAACCCTTGAATGCAAAGAGATCTGCATTCACCTCTACACACAGGTCACACCCAGAGAATCAGAACTGAACTGGAATAAAATTTTACATACACATGTGATTATCGGTCATTTGATTTTTCCTTTATCGCCATTTATACATTGGGTTATAAAAAAGTTTTGTTTCAAAACAGATTCAAGTAAGATATTCATGAAAGTCTCAATGTAGCTAAAGTATGCAAGTGTGTCAGTATTCCATCCTATTTCAACGTTATTTATACAGCTAAACAGCACACTGTTGGCTACACTACATTAGTTATTACCAAGTGCTACTGTATAATTTCCTAGTAAGTAGGAAGTTGTTGAACTTTTATCCCTTAATATAATTTGTTACCATATCACTTCAGAGTAAATATTTTTGTTTCTGACCTTTATTTTACTAATACATTATGAAGTGTTTGTATTGCAATCATTTAAATAACTACCACTTACTACTGAAGAACTGGAAAAAGAGTTGCAGACAGTTTTATTATTCGGTTATTTCTTTATTTACCGACATTTTGTTTTTTTTTGCCGTTCTTTCTACTGCATGCCTTAATAAATTGGTTTTGTATAGATTGAACATCAGCGAACATCCCTCATTGAATTTGACTCTTACTTTGCAAAGTTAATATGCAGCTGATAAGATTTTGGGGATGCTTCCATCCTTTAGTGATGCACTAGCAGTGGCCTGAGCATTACTAATGTGAAAAACCAAAGTATGAGTCAGACTTCAGAAAACCACTCACCATAGAAAATATACTTAAGTCCTAAAACATGGACATAGCCCCAATGTAATGGCAAATTAAGTGGGAGAAGAGAAACTGAAAGGCAAAATTTGATACAGGGCAGCCGGTTGAAATTATTTTCAGTGATGATCCAGATATTGGGGAGTTTTTAATTATAAAGACAGGGTTTGCCCATAACCAAACTGATTGAAATGAATGATTGTGGCTTTTTAAAAAATGAGTGACACAATCTCCTCTCTGTGTTATTTTTGAAGATTCATTAACCATTTCCACCTTATAAGAAAGTAGAAAAAATTAACTCTTTTATTTCTACTTTCTTCTAAGGTGGAATTCCATCCATGTTCTTGCAAATTCCATCCAGTGGAAAATGGTCTTGCAGTCCTTCGATAGGTTTCAGCAATCAGCGGCCAATCATGTCTTTCACTTGTTTCTTTTATTAAAGAAAATCCAACATTCAGGCCAATCATAACGAAAACATGTCCTCTCGCGAAGCTGTAAATAGAATGTCATTCTGTGGGGGTTTATTCAGACTGAGTTCATGTAATGAATGGGATTGAAAACAACACTCGTTCACTCGAATGCTGATGTACTGTATATCGGTTCTGTCACTGAATTGGATTGGTGCAGTGTTGATTTCTTATGGGGGCACTTTAATTTGGGGGATATTTGCCAAACTTGCGCTTTAACATGCTAGTCATTGACACAGCTGAATGATTATTCAGTTGAACTGAGAATGAAAGCAATGGCTCGAGGAATGTTTCAGAAAACGTATCTCATTGATTCCCTTCACCTACTGCCATTTTAGACGTCAAGTAAATGCTTTTTTAAATACTAAATCTAAAATCTTTATTATGGGAGACGACAGATGTAAACGTGAGCGTAACACTCCACTCCACGAATGCTCCGGCAAAATGTACTGAGGAATGCAGTCGGCGGGTTTTTTATCCAGTTAAATGTTATCAAATGTGAAAGCTCTGTCAGAAAACACAGCCAACGGTGCATTTCTGAGCAAAGGTTTTGAAATTCCAGCCGCGCCCAAGGCCATATCCTTTGGATTTTTACGTCTTGAAATCATTCTCCGGTGAGCGCTTCACGCCAAAGTGCAAAACCGTGCCGCGTGCCGTTTCTCGGTCCGTATAAAAAATAAATTCCCCTCCCGTGGGTCTGGCCATGCATTCCATACTGAGGCGGTTTAATAATCAGGTGGTCAGTTTGGAGATGTCTGCAATTGTACTGCGGTGAAAGGCTTTCCTTCCGCAGGCAAAATGGATCAGGGTCAGGATATCAGAGTTTGGATAGCGAACGTTCCTGCTTTTCTCACAGATGTGGAGAAAGTCTGTTGCTTGTTGGGAGCATTACAAACGTGGCATTTTTGGAGCACATATTTGATAATGCAGCTTGTCTAATAAAATAAAGCATACAAACATCACGTGACCCACTTTCTAAAAATCCGTTGAAAAATGCATTAAAACACGTGCCTTTGCTACAGGTCTTTGACTGTTTCCGCACTGCACTCGTTATAGAATTTTAAAATTCTAATTGAAACACTACATATTCTAGGGATGATTATGGCTGGATTTATTGTTTGCTTTCTTTGCTGTTAGTTTCGGGCTCACCCAGGCATTTGGTCAATATAAACTGAATACTTCTGGTTAAAGCAAAACAAACAAACAAAAATAAAATAAATAAATATCAATAACTGCTGAAATAAAGGGTTGATATAATGTTTTTGTGTACACCGTGCGAAAGGGGCGCTTTACATGTGCTTATCGGTGCATGTAATTACAGTGTAGTCTTAATTTCCCAGCTCAGTGCTCTCCCATAAACACAATTTTACTCTACAGGTTCAGGAAGAATGAAATGGGTCACAAGCTGGGCTTGATATACAGAGTGATATGACAGGAAGTTAAGAGCTTTTTTCCCCTGCTTGTCACCTTTTAAACAGTTCGCCTGCATCCATTGATTGGAAAAAAATAAACATGTTTTTGACAGCGAATGGTTTGGGAGTAATAAAGTCCACAGGCCTTTTTCACCACCTTGCTCAAAAGTTGGTTGAGCTATTTGATATTAATTCAGTAATCTTGCGGAGCTCAGAGGACATACTAACTCCCCATGTTTCTTAGTGGATACCACTTGAAAATGACTGAATGACAAAGAAAGGAATGAAGTGCCCACTTAACACATTAGTGTGTCTTTAATCCAGTTTATTTATAACTTTTAAAAAATGATTTTGTCACATATTTCTTTGTGGTGCTTTGGTCACCCTGAAAACCCTACTCCGCTCTGTTTTGCAATGCAGTCTAATGCAGCCACAGAAGTGGCAGAACATTTCAATGGTGAGAAGAGTGAGAAAGCCTCTTCTCTCCAGGGGAAGAAGACACTCAGGCACGAATGACTCTGTCCAAATCAGAACAGGACAAAAATAACTTTTGCCGTTATCCATTTCAACTGTCCCCCTTCACCAAAGACGATGCCCGCCGCTTTTTGAAAAAGTTTTTGTATTATGTACGGGAGATGGGAAGCCAAGCATTTTTGGTTCCCTAAAAAATTGGAAAATATTTATTACAGCAAATGTTTTGTATTAGGCATACCATTTCACTGGAGGGGGGGGGGGGGGGGGGGGGGGGGGGGTTATGATTATTGAAGGGGTTACCACCCCTGTGTCCCCCCTGGAAACGATGGCCTTGAAACACTCAATAAATAATAAGACGAGGCCTACAGCGAAGCAGCTACTGCAGGCATTGCACTGAAGCACATTAAGCCGGGAGTCCCCCGGGCGGCCATGTTAAGTGAGTTACCCTAACTGGCCTCTCTGAACAGGCCGGAGCGTGGCGGAGAACGACGGCTTCGCTCGGGCTGTTTATACTGGCACGGGTCTGCTCTCATTCTCAACATTCTGTTTGGCTCTCTTTATTTCAACATGGATCTTCATTATGGAACATGATACGAAGGCAAATCGCGGATCGGCAGGAGCTGAAAAGCTAAAAATAATAAAATAATGATGCAATGGAGGGTCATATCAGAATCTCATAGGCCATAATGTAACATGAATATAAGATGAGGCTGACCATTAGTCTTGTGAGTCATTGAGGTGCGGTTGGTCCTTTTGATCTGATTCCTGTTCAGTTTAGTTATACAGTCCACAGACAGCCCACACTTGAATCATTAAAGCAATGAAGAATATTAATGAAAAGTCTTTTTATTTCCTTCTGTTCATGTGGCAAATATGTTACTGCAGTCTTTGCCGCATTTGTCAAAACCAAAAACTCCTTCTTAACTAAAAGCTCTTTGGAAAGCAGACAGGGTTTAAAACATGCTTCACACATGTTTCTAAAAACCGTTTATTTTTAGATATTTATACAAAATTATATTTGTTAAATTGAAAAGAAGCAAGTCTTCCACTGAAGTCATCAACTAACAGTCAGTAAAAAAAAAACACTTTAACTTTAAATTGAAACAATTAAAGATATTTCTGTGCATATGTGTTCATTAGGGCATATAATGAAGTAGTGAAAACTGTGGACTAATTGTGATTGTGCAGATTCTGGGGTCTGAAATAAGTAGAAAGTAGTTTCAAGTAGAAAGTTTTAAAATCAAGTTGAAGATTTTATAACCTCAAAGAAAGTATTTAAACTTTAAAACCTTTTTTTTCCCCCCTTTTGCGTATAATAGATGCAGTGATTAAAATCCTGGACTGTAGCAAGTCTGTAAGTCCCAAGATAAACTCATTCATTTTCAGGTTATGCACCAACCACCTTAAAAGATTTTTACGGCACATTAAAAAATGCTCATTAAATTATATTGCTGAACCAAGGTAAACAACAATTCAATATATTCAATGTTGTATAACCAGCAAATTAAAGAGGATGCAGCACCAGGCACTTCATGAGCAAATTCTCTGGGCATATGCTAAAACATTAATGAACGCCATCAGGTGACCATACGCATCCCCAGTGACTGTTAACTGTGGACCACAGTTGATTAAGAAGGGCTATTGGAGAGTTTGTGGGTTAATAAGAACACTTCCCCCCTCCCACCTTCCCCCTTTTGGTACTCTGCTTATCCCCATTCTTAAAAAACAGTAACATCCTGAGTGGCATTTTGTTTCTTACTGGCAGAGCTGCGTGTAAATCAATTCTCAATTCTGGTGTTTAAATGAGCAACAAATTCCTCCATCAGAGCCTCTGAACCAGACCATATTAAAATAAAATAGTCACTATATCTGTCCGATAACTTAACGTGTTCTCTTAAACGGTGGTCAATATATTAGTCATCCATAAATATATCTACATAATTGGGGGCTGTTGAGCTGACGGCACTCCCTTATAATTTCAGGACTGAGATTAAAACTAAAAGTAAAAAAAAAAAAAATTTTTTTTAGATTGGCTAAAGTACATTGTCAATTTGCCTATTTAAAGGAAAGATCTAAACACAGAAGGGCCCAAGTCTGAGGACTGTTTGTGTACAAACTCGACACATCAAGGGGTAGCAATAAGTCTTTGCCAATCTCAGTCGCCAGTTTAAATTAAGCAGAAGAAGCAGCGGCTGTGGCCTATCATTCCTAGCTGTGCCCTGCGGAGCTCTGATCTGATTGCCAAGTCAAGTTGCGTTCAGTGTGGCTCTGGGGCAAGCATCAGTCTTATTGGCCTGATGTATTCTGCGGGGCTTTCCGGATATAGGCAGGCAACATGCGTTTGCATGCCGCTAATGGGATGTGTGTATCAGGGAAAAGTGTGACTACAGCTCTCTGACTGTGACTACCCTTAGGCTGCGGAAGATTGATGCAGGCACATCACCTTCCTGATTATTTATTTATTTATTTATTTATTTTGGTTTCCTAAGGATAGAAACTTGCTCTGTGTGTCACAGTAGTCAAGTTATTGGCTTGGCTCTTAGCCCTTATCCAGAGTGACTAAGAGTGCAATGAATTTTAAAACACATCACTTCATGCACACAGTCATTTCTGCGGCAAGTTTTCTGCTGCAAGGGAGGGGGTTCGTTGGGGGACTTGATTATGTGTACCTTGGTCTGGTAGCCCTGGCTGAGTTTAGCCTGATGATGTCTGGCAGGGTCCATAATTCAGTGACTTAAATGTGACACAACACTACCTCAGTGCACAATTTAATCTCATCCAGATAGTTTGATTTTGTTGCATTCACACGGGCAAACATTTGTGATTCTCCAAAAATTAACTGATGAAAATAAATGCCCTGCCACTAGTGCCAAGAGTGGATACTACTTGTACATGGTAGTCTGATATACATAAATAATGGTCACTGTAAAACATACTTTAGTGATCAACCTGGCTGCCTTTTCTATAAACCAATGTAACATCAAAAACATCTGGGTAGGCATGCAAATATTAAGCTCAGTATTCAGCTTACAGCTTCTCTTTATCTACACAAGAGGAATCACAGCGTCCGGAATAAGCATGTGGTCTAGAGCTTTCAAGGTCAGAGTGAGAGATTTTATTTTTCTAACAATTAATGCTATTAAATTCAGACCGCATATACAAATGACTGAGGTCAGAAGATAGGCTTAACAACTCGATTTTATAACCAGGGTGATGTATTCAAAAACAACAACAGCTGTTCATACTGAATACCAATAAACAACGTTTGAAAGACGTTTGGTTGCTATGTAGGGCCAGTAAGCAATGAACAGCGATTGCTACAGATCTCCATTCAAAGAGATTGACTCGGTCAGGATTCAATTACCAGTGAATTGTGCATTAAATTTTGTGTTTGCTGCATGTACTATGGCCAGTAGGGGGCAATGCAAAGCAGGTAGTGACCTATGAGACGTACCATGAAATCGGTCGAAGAAGAATTGGGCTTTTGGAAGAGGCTGGCGGGCTTTTGGAAGAGGCGGGCGAGCTGTTGGCGTGGAGAGAACGAAGAAAGCGAAGTCAACAGAGAGACGGGTTTTATGAGGAAACATGGACAAAAAGTGAGTTGCAGTAACTACATGAAGTCCATGCTTGCCTCGCATTGTAGCTCCATTGGTAGACGCGAGTTTTTGAGCTCGTTGTTAGAGTGTATGTCTACTTTTCCTCGCGTGCTAGCTAACTTGGCGTCAGTAAAGAAAAAAAAAAAAAACGAACAAACTTTTCTACACCAGTGTTCGTTCTGTCGACGCGCCGCCATCTTTTGCGATCAACGGGCCCATAACTGTTCAAGTTGTTTTTAAACCGCCAATCCCCATTATTGCGTGCATGCACTGTACAGCTTTTTAAAGTTAAATTCACGATTCAGTTTTAAGAATTGTGCCGAGCAGGGAGTAGACTTGTGAGCAGAATGTAAGCAGATTTAAGCCAAAATGAATAACTTGACATTGTTTAGTAAGGTCATCTGCTTAGCATGTAATTAAACAGAATTTGTATTTTGCACATTGGTGTTCAAAACTGTTGTGATATCACATACTATATATTTTTTAAGGGCAAGCTGATCTGGGGTATTTTTGAGGTAAAACCAGTGTCCTCAGTAGGTTTTACTGAAAAGTGAAGAGGGTCGTTTTTGAAAATGCAAACACTCAAACCAATGCAGAGTGCACCTTGACTGCCTGAAAGTGAACCATAAATAAATATATCTCATTCTCGTCTCCAACAGCACAGTCCAAGCACCACTTTATCTGGCTCTCATCTCAGCGAAGGGTTTGATTTAGAGACCTTAGCCAATCCCTTTACCTTGCTGCCGTTCAGTAATTTTTCTCTCCATTTAAGTATACTCATGGGGGAATGACAAAAGTGAAATTCACTGGAGAAAGCTTTGGTAGAACAGTTTCTCGTCTGTTTCCCAAAATTGTGGTTCTTATGCCATCTCAAAGTAATAATAATGTAAAGAAGAAAGGTTTGCATTTACCCTGGTTCCCTTCGTCTAATATTACATTTTTTTCTTAAGATCTGAAACCATACAGTGTGTCAGAGATCAGGAAATCTGAACACCGCACCTTTAAACCAGGGCTGCCAAACCCTGTTCCTGTTGAGATCCTCTGTCCTGTAGGTTTTCATTTTAATCCTAATTTGGTACGCCTGACTCCACAGCTCAGCAAGACCTCTAGCTGTGGAATGAGGTCCGCTTTGGTAGGGAGTAAAAATCACGGGGCAGTAGATATCCAGGGGCAGGGTTGGGCAGCTCTGCCTTAAACCGGTAGAATAAATGCTTTGTTTGGCACAGAGCAGTAGGCCGTCGGCTCTTACGGCATTTTTTAGTAAAGACACAGACCAGACACTCGTAAGAAGCACAAACGAGTGAGCTGACCTTGTGGGCTCTTGCCGGAGGCGTGCAGTCAGGTGGTGGCCGCACTTCAAAATGAGCATAAAACATTCATTTATTACCTTGGGGCAAAAAGTTGTCCCTTGGCGCATTCAGAGATGCAGCGATTTAGATGGCTGAATAGGCTTTCCACTCAAAAAATAAATTTTCTTTCACTTAAAAAACAAGGACGGTGTGTTTATTCTATTTATTTATTTTTTATTTTTTTATATCATTTTAGATTATTTCACTTTATTTACAGATTCGAATACCATGGTGCATTCTCTCTGTGCTGCATTTTAAAACTATGCCTACATGCTTTCTTTGGGATTCCTCTTTACATTTTATGTACATTTTGTTATTTTGTTAATATTAGTCCTCTTAGCAACTGGAAGCGAGGAAAACATTTACTACATTCAGGAAGGGGGAAAGTCTGAAATAATGACATGCGTACATTTTAAGGAGACATTATTTGGTGAAATGCCTTCATTCCGTTATCGGTGGGACTTGATATTTGCTCGTGCTTTGATCTCCCTTTTACTTTGAGGATGTCTTAGTCCCGCGTTTCATTTTATTTTCTTCATTCCTGGCTTTTCATTTGCCAGGGATTATTTTGTGCTGTGACAGGTGTGCAGGCTTCCCTCCCCCCCCCCCCCCCCCCCCCCCCACATTCCAGGACTTCAGGATTGTGGGATACCTAGACAACTGTCTATCAAATTTGTAATAGGCCCTGAGCTGTATCCAGGGGTGGAGGGGCTGAGCCTATTTTAGGTGTCTACGTGACTGTTAAAGCTGCATACTGAGCTCTCTTATTAGCTTTGCTCGTAGTACAAGTGTGTGTTTCAATATCTTCAAGACTGTGTGCTGTGCTTAAAAAGTAACATACAGTAGGTGGGCTTTCACAGTTGGAGGTGGTGGTTCAGCCAAGATACAAAAATTGGGCCTGGATACTGTTTTGGTGGCTGTGGCCCACTGATCCCTATGGAGTTGGTTTACAAGATAAAATAAAAACTTAAATTAAATTTCCTCTACCCGGGGGGGTACGCTGGTCTGGGGGGGGGGGGGGGGGGGTCTGACCCTGGTGGAGATCCGGGGGGGGGGGGGGAGTCTGCTTGTTTTCCGCACTCAACTGACCAATTTAAAGAGTCGATTACGTAGTTATCTCACCTCTTGGGTATGAATTGGCCGGATTTTTGAAGGTGAAAACAGACGCCGCAGCTCTCCAGTACCGGGGCTGTGGACCCCTGCTCTAGCCCTTCA
Source organism: Anguilla anguilla (assembly GCF_013347855.1). Classification (NCBI taxonomy): domain Eukaryota; kingdom Metazoa; phylum Chordata; class Actinopteri; order Anguilliformes; family Anguillidae; genus Anguilla; species Anguilla anguilla. Next base: position 3,155,254 of record NC_049207.1, read on the forward strand.
GAGCCGCAGCTGCAAAAACACCCAGCTCTCCTGAACCATATTCTGACCTTCGACCCCTTGGCCATATCAGTTCTGCTGTAATAACACAGATGTCTATGTACTCTGTCATAATAACAAGGACTATTCACATTCTAGAGAAGGAATTGAGAGAGAGCCTTATTTAACACGGTCATTATTTTCAGTATTTGGACATTTGAACTCAAAAATTCTAATTAACTACGAAATTTTCGGTTGAGAACCGAAAAATGTATATAGATGTCACAAGTAAAAAAATCTAGGTTTACCAATGAAAACTTTTTTTTTCTGTGAAGTTTTACCCAAGGAACCCATATTGGAGATGCTCGTCCTTACAACCTTTTTTTTTTTTTGCTTCTTGAATTTTCTCCTGTATTTTAATGCATCTTTATTTTATTTTTTGGAAGACTTGCCTGGTCGTGGCCTGGGGTCTTATTAATGTTAATGAGGAGATTTATATTCCATGCCTGTCAGGCAGTGCCCTGATGCAGAGTCACAGACAGCCCAGGGTGTGCTAATGAGCCTCAGTCACATATAAAATACAAGTGGCTGCTGGATCTGGGAGAGTAAAAAAAAAAGGAAACTACAGATTGGTTATCAGGAGATACGTAGCATTCGCATGATGGGCTGGATGCTTATCACTGGCACTTGGGGGCACTTGTGCGTGACCCGACATGCAAGGGGGGGGGGGGGGGGGGGGGGGGGGGACTGGAGCAAGCTCCATGCAGAGAGAGGATACAGCCGGGACTTGAACCCGGCCTCCTCATGGTGATGCAGTGCTAAAGACTGCATCACCATGCCGCCACGTTCTACAAATAATGTATGAATTTCAGTGAATCATGCAGTATCGAACCAGATCACTATCTAATGTTTTCTTTCATTATTTCTTTTTTTGTGTCAGGTGAACATACCCTACAAATTTCGCAATATCTCCAAAACACAAACAAACAGTGTTGGATGTTTGTCTCTGGCTGTGGTTTTTATTGCTGACCACTAGGTGCCCATCAAAAGAGGAGGTCATCTGAACTTTTACCTTGATGTTGTCACATTTCTTTCTTCCATCAAGATTCTTTCTTCCCTCAAGCACTCCCTGCTTCATATGTTGGGAACATATACACAAAATTTAAACTAAGATAAAATTTGTATACAGTAAGTATTAGTGAGTAGCCAGTAGGCCTAGAAATATCATTTTGAAGGTAGCCATTTGAATGCTCATGCCATTTTAACAGTGCCTTGTTGGATCGCTAGGAAAGTTGACAAAGAAACATAGTTGTTCTGAGCTCTGAGTAGCTGTCACCCCACTTTCTGTTTGACTAACAAGCTGGAATGTTATGTAGAGTAATTACTAGTGTGTTTTCTGCAGTGAGGACACAGATTGTGTTTACCTCATTTCTAATTAGTGTGCACCCTACACACCAGCCCTATCACTTTTTGAGATACAAACTTTTAAGGAATGAGGGTTGTTTGGAACTCAAAAATAGTCATAACTTTGAAAGTAAAGCCAAAATATAACTATTTGAATTTGATTCATTTTTCGGAATGGGGAATAACGATATGAATTATTGTATAAATAAATACGGAAATAAATAAATAAATAGGCAAATCATTTTTTTAAATACTCCACTTTGTTTTGAAACAAATAATTAGCACCTTGTGATGGCTGTCTTTTTCATAATAGCGTGATCCTATTTGATTTCATTTTGATTTCATAATAACATGTTGTATTTCCAAATGGCTTTTCTCATTTCATGAGGACACTTTTTCCCAGTGGCATTTTTATTTCCGAGCTCTCTCTTGAATTTCATAACGAGGCTTTTCAAAATGAAAAAAGCCATTAGGAAATACAGCATGTTATTATGAAATCAAAGTGAAATTAATTAGGATCACATTATTGTGAAAAGGACCACCATGAGGCGTGAATTATTTGATTATTTCTAAATAAAATGAAATATGTATTTATTTAATTTCATACGTATTTATATAATTATTTATATAATTTTGCCATGGATATTAGCTCTATTATTAATTTAATCAGTCAGTTAGTGGCTAAAAAGTGTAAACTTCAATATGAAGTTATTCTCTGAGACACTGAGGACCACGCGCTGCCAGGACAGCCCGCGTCGGCCGTGGCGTAAGATCGATACCGCCGTCTGGAGTTCTGCAGGACGGCGGCGGCACCGTTCTTCCCCGAGAAACAAAAATCAATGGGCTCGCTGCCCCTCTGCGGAGGTGGGAGACGCCGTCATGCCAGGATCCCTCGTTAATGGCCGACCGGGTTTCGGGCCTGGCGAACCGAAGAGGCGGGCGACGCGCGGATGACATCGCTGTCGTGGTCGTCAGGGCCGACGGGGGGGACCGCGCGTGTGTGCGCTGCGCTGGGGGAACGGGCGCGTGTCCTGGGTGATGGGGCGCTGCTCTGGGGGAACGGGCGCGTGTCCTGGGTGATGGGGGCGAGGCGGCACTCGCGTGACAGGAAGGAAGCGCTGGGAACGGGAAATCGAGGCGATCGCTCAGAAATCGGTCAGCTGTGACCTTTCCTTCCGGGGGGCGTGACTGCGCCAGAGAGAGCCAAGCCAGGAAAACGCATCCCCCACGGTTACACCCTTAGGAAACAAAATCATGTGTTCAGAAACCACATCGTCGCTCTGGATAAAAACGTCTGCTAAATAAATGTAAAAAAAAAAACCCCAAGCGTGAGCTGTAAAAATAACCCTATTTACGAGATTAGAGTGGGGAAAAAGGTAAGTATGTTATTTCAAATTACATTTTTACTTTTCACATGTGAGAATTTTAATTCACATGTGAGAATGTTACATTCATGTGTAAAATTGTGGTTTTCACAAAGGGCAGAACCACAAGAACCCTTCGAAATGTTCTTTTTTTTAATGATACATACGCTGGCTCTTAGTATTCCCTCTCCCTCCCAGTTTTAACCCCAGTTATTAGTCACACCAGTGAAAGAACCTCCCATTGCAAGCAGTGGATTTAATGTGGCAGCAGTGTTACGGTACAGGAAAGGGACGTGGTGAGTATGACTGAACATGATAGAGATTAGAGAGTTAGAGATTTGCCGGAGGTGGGATTTGAACCCAAACCTCTCGCTCACTCAGAGATTCCAAAAACAAACATGTTTCCCGTCAGCTACAGGCAAAATCACCCCCAGCTAAGGACAGCGTCGTTATTTTGAACGCGAGGGTTGCGTCGCTAGGGAGTGTTGTCACGGTAACCCGCTGAGCCCTTCGCTTTACTGCTCCTCACCGTGTTTACTAGCGGGCTAGCCGAGCTACGCCCGACCCGACGCTAGACATGGAGAGCCTGGCCTTGACTGAGGTCACAGTCCTGTCCTGAGGCCACAGACAGCGTGCTGACAGACTCAGACCAGGGTTGTGTGGGTTCGGGTCATACAGAGACCAGCTCTGTCTTAACAAGCATGTATCTGTTGACAAAGGTTCATCAGGTCAAGGCTCCATCTTGAATGTATGTACGTGTATATGCTGTATATCACCTGACTGGAAAACATGCCCTCATCTAACCCGAGAAGCAAAGCCCTGGATGTAAGCCTAGGACTTTGCTATTATTTATACGCATCAACATCAAGCTTGTATCATCAAGCTATTTTCCAAAAGATGGTGGAAATCACATTTCTACTTGAGAAACTAACTAACGCTGTTGCAAAATTATTCCTTAAAACAGAACAGCAATGTTTTACAAAGTTTGGGTGACTATTGTTTTTTTGTTGATAATGATCGATAACATACTGCAAGACATTGCAGCCATTAGAAATGCCAGACAATAGGTTTAAAGTACAATTAGCTGAACAAGCATTTATTGCAGTGATTTCTCTTATTGTCATTTTTTTTCACTCCTAGGCCTTCAGAAATTCATTAAGCATATACTGTAATAAATATCAAAACAATTAAATGAAGAACTTAAACCATTTGAATCATGGCACTAGTAAGTTAAAAAAATAAAAAAAAAGAGTTAAATTCAGATTTCTTTCTTTAAACCTAGATGGCCTCACCATTGCAGCGGTTTAGGCCATTGCAGCCGATGTATTTGTTGAAAAACCTTTGTGAGACTATTGGCTCCTATCTCTCCTTTCAGACCTACATTAATAATACATAAGAGTGGGCTTTTTCACCTCAGGAATGTATCTAAATTGAAGCATATTGTCCTTGCGTGATGCCAGAAAAGTGGTTTCTGCTTTTATAACCTCACTGTTATGAAACTTATGAAACTGGAACGGTGTTCTTCTCTACTATCTGCCTGCACTTCTTGTCCTTGAAAAGTCTCTTAACCGATGCAGAATGCGGATGCTTGGGTACTAAGAGGAACTATGAAACATGAGTGCATCGGTCCTCTGCTCCGGTATTTCTTCATTGGCTGCCTGTTAGATTTTACTCATAACTTATACTCTATAAATGGCCTTGCTCCAGCATACGATGGCAAACTAATCAGAACAAATTCAGCCAAACTAAAATGGCTCCGTTCACAAGATGGCGGCAATTTGAAAGTTCTGAGAACGACTGGATATTACATTACGGGCATTTAGCAGACGCGCTTATCCGGAGCGACTTGCACAACTCTTTACATTTTATATTGTGTCCGATTATGCATCTGGATACATACTGACGCAATGCAGGTGAAGTGATATGCTGCCTGGATGTCACGGTGCGGGACAGAATGTTTCACCGACCTCCTCTCTTACAGAATAATGCCCTGATAAATGTTTGGGCTGCATACACTCTGTTTTTAAATGCTGTCTCAAAACTGACCTTTCAGTCAGTCCCAGAGTTAAAGATGCGCGGGTCGGGAGGGGGGAGGGTCGAGCCTGTGGAGCTGACAGGCACGCTGAGCCGATGGTGTCATCCTGTCATTGAATGCGAATGCTCGGGTTTGATTTTTTTTGTGCTGTGTTGCTGTGCTGTCAGTCCAGGGATGACCCTTATGATTGTGTACGGCCAATTTCTTCACCAGGGATCCTCCACATCACAGCCTCTTTGTGTGCTCAGCATTACCGTCAGTGCAGAAGACTAACTTTTTCATCCCCTGGCCACAGTGGCTGGCGCCTCCCAAAATTCACCAGTTTACTGTTTTACCAGACGACTGGATATTTAGAGTAGAACACATGGAAGCCATAGGGGCGACATAGCTCAGGAGGTAAGAGCGGTTGTCTGGCAGTCGGAGGGTTACCGGTTCGATCCCCACTCTGGGCGTGTCGAAGTGTCCCTGAGCAAGATACCTGACCCCTAATTGCTCTGGTGAATACGAGGCATCAATTGTAAAGCGCTTTGGATAAAAGCGCTATATAAATGCAGTCCATTTACCAAGCCACAAGGCCTTGCTGCTGATTGGCTGATTGGTCTTATCAACACCCAATAGATAATGGTGGTGACCTTTTTCCCTGGAGATTCTTTCATTGCGTTAGATAATTACCATTGCATCACCCAGCCCAACCCTAGGCTGTAATCTTCACAGCCACAATGATTATTTGCACAGTAGATGCCCTACTCCCCCCCCCCCCCCCCCCCCCCCTTTACCTGCTACTGTCTGGAGGCTCAGACCACCACCAATGCCAAACAGCTCATTTATGTCAGCATTTGTTCTGCGCCAGATAATAACTTAAATAGAAATACAGGTGAATAGTGGGGGTCCTGGTGCGTCCGATTCATCGCTCCTCATCGCTGCCATTTACCGAGCCGCTCATGAATAAGTAATGAGATGCCCCGCAGGTGTAATTACTGCAGAGAGAGAAAACCCACGCCTCCCGATGAGATCTCGAGGCTCGCCAAAACCCGAGTGTGCCTGTACTCCACGCGCTGGCGGGGGCCAGAATTGGAGCTTCGCCTCAGCCCCGATACCCCCCCCCCCACCCCCAAACCCCCCCCTCCCGGCACCTAAACGCCGCGTGATCCCAAACCAACCGCCGTGTCATTGATCTGAGCCTCCTCGCCTCTCCAGACAGCCCTGCTGGCTAGCCCCGCTACGCTAATCGGCTCCTGGGCAGCCGCTCTCCCGCCCACCCGCTCCACGACCTTTCTCCAGCTGCGCGACCCCGTCGCTTTTCCCTCTCTGCTTCCTGTCCTGTTTCTCCCTGTCCCTTCCAGTGTAGCCTGGCCTCCAGCTGTCATGCTGACGCACTCACAGAACAGAGACGCTCACAGAACAGAGACGCTCACGGAACAGAGACGCTCACAGAACAGAGAGGCTCACAGAACAGAGAGGCTCACGGAACAGAGACGCTCACAGAACAGAGACGCTCACAGAACAGAGACGCTCACAGTACAAATGGTGCATAGCTAGTAGCATAGCTAGCTCTGAATGCCCCATTCTGCTGGTACTTAGAATTAGTGGGAATTTACCATGCTCACAGCAACAAACTGTAACATCCAAAAATGACACTGCCCACATTTTCTGGTTCTATTAAACAGACACAATCCACCATTTACAATTCAAATGACATATATTGAGTAAGAAGTTCTATTAAAATTTAAAATGTAAAATTCAATTTTTTAAATTCAGTTGATATTAAAGCAGAAATGAGGGCCGTGTATGAAGTGGAGAGTGTACTGTAGTAAACTGAATCACGTACGGAGTCACCTGACAGCTTTAGTGAACTGTGTGAAATAGTTTGGGCCGCAGTGGTAACTGACAAAAGGCAATGACAGTTACTCATGTGTTGGAAGCAGAACAATTCCCGGGCGCTTTTTCTTCAACACCTCTGTCTAGCACAGCCTCGCTTCAGCATCACAGTTCTTTGTCACCATATGTGGCATAATTCCACATCAGACAGCACTGACTGCGATGTCGTGTTATAGGTACAGATCCAACTTCCACGCACCCTGGTTAGCAGCTAAGCATGCTACCAATTTTAGGCAGTAGCTGCATAAAATGTGGGACTGCTGGCGCGGCTAGCTAGTTAGCTGCAAGGCTAGTTAGCTTCTGGCGGGCGTAACGCCCACACTTTTTCATTCTGTAGTGACCTTTTCATACTGGGTTACATTACATTTCTTGGTGATAAATACAGAGTTTGTGTGGGTGCCGTTATGTGCGCTTCAACTGCGCCTCATTGAGTCCTGTGACATATTACTGTCTGTAATGAGTCCAAGTTACTCTTCTTCTGTAGTTCTGCCCTTTTGGAGAGTACCGTATGATTTAATTATGACAACCAATGGCCTGTGAGCACCTAATGCGTAGGAGGTACTAGTGTAATGGTAGCCATAGCAACCCTGGTCTACTTACACTGGCATACCACTGGTGGGACAAATAGGCTGGTGGGGTCATAGTTGGCTAATGATGACTGTTCACATGCAAAATAGTAATGCCCAGGTATTATAGGGCCAGTCTGTTCCCATGGTGAGTGACGGAGTATTTAAGATGCCGACAGTCACCCTGTTTATACAGGCAAAGATATGCATTATCCCTTTACTCGGGACTTTGCAATTGAACATTACAATCGCCTGAATAGAACAGTCAGCAATGCAGTTTTTGGTACATTTTTATTTTTATCGTGTTTATCTGGCTGTGAGAACGTTGCAAGAATGCCTAAGACGCAGACCTCACCTCATGTTTAAACATCTGTACGGATCTTTAAAGCCCGAATCTGGTGCTGAGAGATGTGTGTAATAAATATTTTTTTTAAAAATGATCTCACCGGCTGTTTATGCTAGCCCAAAGTAGTTAGGCTTTAGGGCCTACTTCCAGAGATACACACAAAGCATTTCGCCGAGTCTTCCCCCACCGCTGTGCTCTGAATGTGTGGCTTTAAACCCGTCCCTCCAAGGCAAAGGCCTGTCCACCATGGCTCACGGTACCCGGACCGGTCCTCATAAACCCTTTATGGAAGTGCTAAAGCGGGTTTGTTGCCTCTCCTGCTCCACTGGCTTATATCTGCTGTGATATCTTTCATTGCACCATCAGCTAGAATCCTGTACCAATATTTATCCTGGATTTTTAAAAAGTGTTCCTGTAGGACATATATCCTGTCGAACTGAACTTACTACAAAAATTATTTTTAAAAAAAGCACTCTGCACGGTAGGGTCACGTGTTTAAGCATCGAGTAGGAAACTGCTGTAATGCTTTTGAGGGAAGGTGCTTCAAAAAAAAAAAAAAAACATCTGTTCACATACTTTTAAGAACTTTCATAATATGGAAAAATATGGAGTTGCTGAGAAAATAATAAAAAAAGAATGTATTTATAGTTGAGCAGATGTTGTGGTGTAGCGGTGTACATCGCCAGGCATAAATGTTCAAATTCTTTGCTTGAACCACCTTGTGTTTGGTCTTGTCAGGGGCGAATTCCCCCTGGCCTTGAATTTAACCAATTTTACATTTGTTTGTTTTGCAGGTATGCACCAAATCACCAACAGAAGACAGACAAGGTAAGAATAAGGAAAAGCATGGAACTTTTATTAAATACAATCGGGATAGCAGCATACATTTTTCACACCTTTGTAGTGGTAACACATTGCTATGGACAGGTTTATAATGAGGCATCAAATGAATGTCTCACATACAGTTATACGCAGTAATACTGGGACGGTTGTGTGAAATTGGTTGTATTTTTTAAAATAACTTTGCGGAAGATATTTAAACCAAAGCTCAGAGAATCAAATTATCAAATTTAACCATTACCATTGTCCTAGGATATGTTAGAAATACCCTGCTGTGAATATAATGGATTGGAGTTGGATTTCCAAGTTTGATTAAACCACCTTACAAAATGAATTTAAGGTGGTACATATAGCCAAAAATGATGTAAAACAGAATGGTTACTCACCTGAGTGGGATATAACCCACGTTCAAAAGCTGATTAACAAGAAATTAATTTATCCTTGTCCGGACTTTACAAATGACGTTCTTTTTTTTTTTTTTACCCCTAGTAATTTGGCGTCTGTTCTATTTAAATGATAATTCTATTTTCATCATGTGTTTAGCCAAAATAAATAAAGGAATTAACCAAAGAGGGGATTTATTAATGTCAGTCTAGAGAAAGCTCATTACACTACAGAATGACTCCAAACAGATCTCTGCTGACTAATCGCCCCTTTGTTACCTTCAGATAAGATCCATTAATACTGCTGGCGTTCTAATTACGGAGCAGTCAAATAAGTCAAACAGCTGGTCATACATTTGCTGCATTCTTTTTAAAAATTTTTATTTTGTAGCTGTCCTTCAGTTCAGGGTGTAAGGCTTCACAAACCCAAAATGTGTGTGGATCTCTCGTGCTTTATGAGTAGAACCACACGGCCATATGGGCTATCAACCAGAATTTCAGCAGTTATCTTCCAGGTGTATCTGTTGCTCATTTGAATTCGTTTCTATCTATCTGTCTATCTGTCTATCTATCTGTCTATCTACAAACTTGGCTGATTATACTATTTGGGACTAATTAGAAGGTACTCACCGAGGTAACTGACTCAAGACAAGAATGGAACCAACAGCATGGGGGAAGGGGGATTGGGGGTCTACCAAATGATGTTCAGTCAGTGCCATATATAGAAGAATACATTTGACTCATAAAATCTGAAATCATGATAATGAAGCCTTATTTTAAAAACTGTGTTGATCTTATATATGAGAGAGGCATTGGAGAAAGTGGGATGAAATAAATTCCACTTTTATTATCACATGGGCTGGCAGAGCAGGGTACAGGTGTGGACCCAGGTGTGGAGATGATTTTTATCATTTTTTTTTCCCCACCCCCACAGCCTCAAGGCATTTTTCTGGTGAAATGACAGCCTAATTACTTCTGGCTTGGCTTGGCTTTGCTGTGGCAGGCTGGCCAAGGCTCCCATTCCAGAGTCACCAGAGAATGTGTGTGCGTGTGTGTGCGTGTGTGTGCGTGTGTGTGCGTGTGTGTGCGTGTGTGTGCGTGCGTGCGTGCGTGCGTGTGTGTGTCCGTGTGTGCGTGTGTGTGTGCGCGCGCGCATGTGTGAGTGTGTGTGTGTGTGTGTATGAGAGTGTGTGTGCGTGCAAACAGTAGAGTACCAAGGTCTGAGGCATTATCAGAAAGTACTATTGTGAAGGTCAAGGTGAAGTTTCTTCAAAGTTAATTCTGCCCCCACCATTCTTTTGCTTGAATGTGTAATAGTTATCATGTTTAGGACAAGGGCTCTGTCACTGACTTCTGATTCGAGCATTTTGCCATCTGGAAACATTCTAAGATCCACAACTCTTCTGTGTGTGATGAAGCTCTCGAGATTCTTTGTGTGGGCTGGTAAACAACCTCGACTCTGTATAGAACGGCCTCTTTGGAAAGGCTGCTTTTTATTGAATAACTGTCACATTTGATTCCATTTTCTTTTGTGTGTATGCAGCCATGAAGCTAAAATACGCGTGTCAGTTTTAAACTGCTCCCATCTCTCACTGAACCACAATCATGGCCACTTCTCCTTGAGCGTCACCATCACTGAAAGCGCTTTTCAATGCTGATTCAACCCCAGATTTTAACTGCGGCTGAATGCGAAAGTGAAGCATTGGAACAAAAGAGAAGTTTCTCTTTAAAGCCGCATCCAGATTCGGTCTTTGAGAACGCGAGGACCCTGGCAAAATGTCTGGCTGGCTGTACCAAGCGTGAATTCAAGCCAACCTTGGTTTAGGAAAAAAAAAAAAAACGGTTTGTGTTATTATATGATTTACTTCTCAGACAAAGCTTGCTTTGCAGTAACTTTCAGGGACAGCTTAAAACTTTTTTTTATCATAACATATCGTACGCATTATTTCAGCTGAAATAAAGTTGACTTAGTATGGTTGTTGCAAGTTAACATAAAATTTAAATTCCATGTGGGTTTCAGTCATTGTGGTTCTCTTAATTGTGTGAGTAGTTAGTTACTAGTGGCTAAATGCACCCCATCGTTCAGAAACAGGTGATTTTGCTGATATGGAATAGTATGGATGGTAGATTTCAAGTTTGCTAAAACATTAATTTACATCCATGTGAATAAAACCATAGCCTAGTTTTATGAAGACGAATGAAGCCCTCCCCTCCCTCATTGGGGGGAACAATTCACCTGCTGGGACTACAGTCCTCAGGGTACATGCACTTACGTACGCTCGCTTGAATCTGAGAACTTGGAGAGGAAAGTGGAGAGGCATCCACTTCAAAAGATTTAAAAAAAAAAAAAAATTGCTTGTGAGGGGTCTTTACTGGGCTTAACTCAAGAGGCTTGTTTCTCCTCCACGCCCCTGGTTTGGCACCTAAGATGGCTTCCTGCCAGGCCTCATCCTTGCTGATGTGGTTTGGCCCTCCCAGTGGGTTTTAGTTTCCAGAGTATTAGCAGCAGCAGCAGCAGCAGCCGCAGCAGCGGGCAAAGCGATAGCATTGCAAGAGAAGGGCCCTGATACTGAAGTGAGAGCGGATCTCTCTCTTTGTGGCCCTGGCTCTGTTCTGCCCGCCGCTGAGCCCCCAGGGTGTTATGGGTAATTCCGTACACCTTTTGTGCCACCTGCTGCTAAGCTGCGGGGCCGCGGCGGTGCCTGTCGGAGACGGGAGCGAGGGGGCGGAGCCGCCCGTCCCCACGGAGACTTAGTGGATTAATTCACTTCCTGTGGACACAGCTGCGCGTGGCTGATACGGTTGTTTGCCGTGCCTGTGCTTGTGGAAAAACCGCATGTAAATTCATGTTTAAAAAAAAAAAAAACAGTAAGATTTCCCTCTAGTGCTCATGTACATTCTCACATTAGCCCTGTTCTGGGCATACTCCTTGTGTGAGTTTTTCTTTTTCGTTCCATCAGGGTTGAATAATTTACCGAGCAAACATTTACAGTTGTTTGCGGTTGTTTACTGCAGATAATTGATATCCAGAAAGGACAGAGTTGACATTGTCTGGCTGGGTTGGTTTACATTGTTGTATTTTTCCAAAAGCAGGCTCGCTTGTCAGACTTACCAGGCATACAGGCATGTTTCTGGAAACGTAATGTACTGTTTGTGGAATTGCACTGGTCAAAGGCTAAGAGAAAAATTAAGAAATGCACTTGATTTTGTTTTGAGATTAATATTTCTTCTTACTGCACAGCAGTGCAGTGTGTTGCGCTGTAGCCTCACAGAAAGGAGGTCCTGAGTTTGAATCCTGATGGCTTTTCTCTGTGGGGTTTGGATGTTCTCCCCGTGTCCGTTTGGGCTTCCTCTGGGTACTCTGGTCCCCCCCCCCAGTCCAAAGACATAGGCTAATTGGTTTAGGCTAATTGGAGAATCTAAATTGTCCTTGGGGTATGAGTGAACAGCATGTGTGCCCTGCAATGGATTAGTGACCTATCCTATTCCTGCCTTTCACCCAGTGCATGCTGGGATAGGCTCCCCCCCGTGACCCTTACCAGGAGAAAGCAGTTTATAAAATGGATGGATTTCCTCTTATGTGCTTAAACTTTTATAATTGAAATTTCAGTCAATCTCATTAGTGTATTAATTGTCCATGAAATAAATGCTCGGTCTCCACGGGGACAGAGAATGAGCTTTGGGACTGTGGAACATTTTCACAGTTTAGGAACCCATAAATTATACAGTTCTATCCCGCAGTAGCAGACAACCGTCTGCAGGGGCAGCATACAGTGGCTAACACAGCAGTGACTGTCACATGGCTGGACTTGATGAACCTACAGACGCAAGCTGCATGGAGCTGTGGAAACCTTCAGCCACAGGAATTAGAACCGAACACTGGATTCAGTTTTCCTCAAATTCCTCAAAAAACATTTAGAGGCGAAGTAAGAGTGGTTTCCGTGGCCATAGTTCAGGTGTTGGTGCTGTTTGAGGTGGTTCACTTAATGGAAATTCGTATGGACCAAGTTCAGCTCTCTCGTTATATGGGTAAGAGGATATTCTTGGCCAAGCTCACTATCTACGATGATACATTTTGAGGGTTTTGCACTGTGTGCAGTGGATCAGGTAAAATCACTGCTGAAAGTGGAAGTTGTGACAGGTGAATCACTGCAACAAAAGTACGGCAAGTGCATTCGTGTCTGCATCCTGCCCGCCTTCTCTCTCTCTTGCGCTCTCCCCCCCCCCCCCCCCCCCCCTCACACACACACACACACACACAACACTTACTCAGAGAGTGACAGAGACGGAAATGGTAAGGGAACAGTTTTGGAATAAATAGGTGTTCATTTGCAGAACAAACAGAGCCCTTATTGTGATGTAAATTTTACCCACAGTGTCCTGGGTGACTCACGTTATATCCACACCTGCAGTACAAAGAACTGCTCACTTACCGTTCAGCACAGAGGGATATTATCGCTGTGTAGACCTTACATTTCAAGCTGCATACATCAGTATAATGCTGAATATTCATCTGCAGCATATTCAACACGTCATAAAAACAAAAGCTCATTTTAATTCAGGTTAATACATGCGGTTTTCTGCATGCTAATAACCTTATTAACAGATGATGATGTTTTGTAATGGACGCCTACATGAGGATTAGAGTGTCACGTCTTTCAGCGGAAAATGAAAAAAAACAAACTGTGAGTGGGTTCATTACAACACATTTATCCATTTTTGCAGACATTTAGGGAAGTAGTTCATGTTATGTGCACTCATCGTTTCCAAGGATACAACAGTGGCTTCTTCACGCCTTGGGATTCAAACACACAACCTTCTGAGAAGAAATCCGTCTCCGTAGCCACTCTTCCTCACTGCTGCCCTGATTCGTGATTGGGTGATCTTCGTCCGGTCTGCTTTCTCGGTCGCAATCATTCGCTGAACACCAGGCTCGTCTCCGAGTGAGGAGACAGCGGATTACAGCGACTGTGCTGTAGTGCTTGGAAAATAAAATGGTGTCTCCTTGATGTTTAATGGTATTCTAAACTTTTGCGGCAGAGAGAAGGGTGAAAGTTTTACAGCAGATATGCTTATAAAGACTGATTAAATTCTTCATGAATAATAAGCACATTCCAGGGTAATTCACCTTGCTGAATGAAGATGCTATATAATTACATAACAGGTCATGGGAGACACCAGCTAAACAATCTGATTGTCGCAGAATGTGGAACTAATTTAGAATTGATGAAGACCGTATTTCTGTGAGCAAAAATTTCAAAAGCTGGAATTCTCTAAATATATTCATATCTTGTTTAACATTGCTCAGAATGTGGCCAGCAAGGTTCTCTTTGAAGGAAAAGAGTATACTCATTATTAGTTGAAAAAGAAAAGTCTGCCAAAATTCAGATTTTGACTTTATTATGTCAATGTTTCAATGTATTCCCCTTTATTGAAGAAACACTTTACTAAAGCCATTATTTTTAGGTACATTATTTTAATTAATGATGAAAATACTCTCAAATGAATCAGTGGCACTGATGACATTATAACTATGGGACGTAGCACAATGCTCAACCTTTGTCTGTTTAAACAATCATATCCATGAGGCTCTTCAGTGTCTCTCCTCTAAACTTATTATTGTCCTTCCACATTCGACAGACAACCTTTTGTTTTATCGTACAGAAGCAACGCTGCGTCTCGTGCAAATGTTGCCTCTTTGAAAGGTCACTAACGTAATGTGAGAAGCGTGAGTCACGGGAGGTCGTAGAGGTCACCAGTCCGTCATCCACGTAATAACCTTGTCACTGACTGATCGATGGCCGTCGAGCCGCGAGGTATCTCCCTGACAAAGCGATGAATTAACCTCTCTTTTTTAACCTCCTTTAACCTTTTTATTTAAAATGTCTGAACTCAGGTAAACACTGACGTATAATAATAATATCCTCTCCTTTCCTGTGGCAGCTCTATGCAGTAAATGTGAGGCTAGGCTTGCGGCAGCAGTAGTGGGGAGAGATGAACGGTCTCCGTTGAAGAGGAGTCAGACTAACAAACGCTGACAACGGGCTGCAGATTTTCGGAGCGGAGACGGGAACGTGGAACTCGAATTTGAATGATGTGTCTGAAATTTGCTCGTGATTGTGGCTTTCGCGCTGATTTTGTCCGTGCGAAATCAGAAGAAGCGTCTTCTTCGTTTCCTGACCGCGAGAGCTGCCGCTCTCCTCCGAGCGTGTCAGCGTTGCAGCGGGGACGGGGACGGAATTAAACCAGCGCTCGCTGTGGAGAACAGGTAAATCCCTGTGGAATTCACACACCTGTGATAACACCATGGGATTATACTGCCTGGCCCACGTTCTATAAGCAATAAAATCCATTATTCCGTATAAACCTTATGAGTCGGGCTTATTCGGTATACGTTTACGAAGTTATGTACAATGAAAATGCCTAATAAATAAGAATAAGAGGACAGCTGTCATAGTAACGTAATTTGCGGTGGAACTGGTCGTTCCCCCTGCGTTTATCTGCGTGACTGCTGACCCGTAGGTCTACATGTGGAAGCAGTCTTTTACTGCAGAATTCCCAACATCCTGGTCTGCATACAGAGCCTCTGAACGCAGTGTAGTGTGATGAACATGAGCCCGCTTCATTTCCTCCAATCACGTTGCGATTCCAGGTACGGCGTCCTGGTGTATGAATGACTGGCTCCGGCCCCTTTGTCTCTGGCCATTTCTGATTCGTCCAATCGCATGCCATTCTGGGTACAGCTTCCTGGTTTATGAATGATCGGCTCAGCCCTGTATCTCTGGCCACTTCTGACCGAGCCCATGTTCTTCCTGTGTTAATTCAACTCTAACAGAGTACATATGAGTCCAATTGGGACCTTGTGTACTCTCTAAGAGTTGATTCACCACTGAGCATTTTGCTGTGTTGCTGCTTCGGTGTGTTTGCTTAATCTTTCCCGATGCCCCATTGGATCTTATCCCGGTGAACCGGTTGTCCGTTGAGGTCAGGCCCAGTCCAAGGTCACTCTGCTATATGGGATTTTGCTGGCAAGCAGCTGGCGCTTGACCAGATGGCTCTTCATTGAAAAACAGTGCAACTTGCAGTAAACATAACAGATGTGGGAATAAACCAGATGTGGTGCATGTGACAGAACAGGCCCTATTACAATGCTGAACACTCTGCATGTATTAACAAAGCACGATTGCTTCTAAGAATTATTATTTTTAACATTGTTAAATAATATTATAATATGTTGACCTGGCATTTAAATTTCAAAAATGGAATTTCCACTCAAATGTACATGATATGATTTTAAATGGGAAAAGGTAAAAAAAAACAATGACTGTGTTTTAGAGATAAGCTGCACATGCCCTTTCATTCAACTTAGAATACCCAGTTTCAATTGCTCTTATTTTTATACAACCTTTTCAAGTTGAATCAAGTCATAATCCGCCCATGCAACTTGAAATAAAAGTTTCTTAAATATTTAATGTGACTTTTCATGTCACTACATACGGTTTGAAAATGCGCTGTAAAGTTAAAAAAAGGACAAGGTCCCCAGATTCCTCAAGTGGAATTTGAAGCATTAATATTTCATGCATGCACACTGCCAATCGCTGGTATCACCGCTCTTCTGTCCTCAGTTTACTCTGTTTTTCTGTTTGTCATCATTTCACTAAATAATAACTATTTATTTATTTCGTTTTGCCTGACGGATTTCCTTATTCACAATGTCCATTTATGTTTAATGATCTTTTCTAGTGGGCAAAACTTTCACCATCCCATAACGATAAAGCCGATAGTCCAGTGGTATCAGGCCTGGTCCTCGTTCTTCAGCGGAAACCGGTCTCCTTGCCCCACACAGGCCATGCACGGTGGGGAAGGGGAGGGGCCGGGTGCTGGAGAGCCAATTAACACGCAGCTGTCTCGCCAAGAGGAGTCCAGTGATCCCATCAGTGCGCGGCAGAATTATTTTATGTGGGAAGCGAGTCCTCTGCTTTCTCATGGGCCAGCTGGCTGGATTTATTTATTTATTTTTTTTGATTGACACGGAGCTAATGATGCCGTTTGGCGAGTTCGGCCATGCGTCCGAATTTAATTTGGCCCGTTCCAGCGATACGAACGAATGAGGGGAGGGGGGTGACAGACAGAGGAGGCTGTGGAATAGCCTTTTCGGACGGAGCGGAATCAGAACGCGAAGCCTTGGCCGCTCCGTTGAGAGCATACGCTGCTGTTCACTGTGAAGGGCACCAAAGTTTCTGTTCTGAGGGCTTGCAGATGTAGCGTCATAGTGCACCATGAAAAATGTTAACTTTTACGTTTTGAATCTTTCAAGATCCCATGAAACTATTTTTTTCTAAATCTTTTGTAGGTACAGAATTACATGGATAATAGTAATTCATCTATTGACAAATGTTTAGTGTACGTTTAGTACCGTTATGTATTCTGCAAAATGATGTTACAGTTTTACTGTTTGCCATACCATCCTGTCATAATCCATTTAAAGATATACATTGCAATGATGAACTGCTAATTTTGTGTGTGAGTGAGTGTGTGTTTGTGTGGTGTGTGTGTGTGCGTGTTTGTGAGTGTGGATGCGTGCGTGTGTGCTTGTGCGTGTATTTGTGAGTATGTGTGTAGATGTGTGTGTGTGTGTGTGTGTGTGTGTGTGTGTGTGAATCGTGCACTAGTTATTTATCTGGTGTCCACCGCGTTCTGTAAGCTCCCAGTTGACTTTCCACAAACCCGGCTCATTTTCACAAATTCCCAGCAGGATAGAAACCGAATTAAACAGAGAACATTCCTTCACATCAGTGTGATGGAGAGCTCAGGCTGTTAAATGTACCCACCCCCGCCCCCCTTCCCCTTAAAAGAAACTGTCTGGGTCCAATTACGTTTGCTGTATGGTAATTGAAGAATGCTCCTCTGAAAAGCACATTAATTGGCTCTCCAGCACTCAGCCCCTCCCCTCTCTGTGCATAATGTGACCTATCAGAGGAGTCGTTTCACACAGCAGCCTGAAGGTAAGAGTCTGGGGCTCTGCTGCCTGGGTTCGTATCGCATTTTATCCTTTATCATGGCGCTAACCCTGAGCTGCTCTGCAAGGCATCCAGCTGTGCGACATAAAAAATGAGTGAGATTTAAGCCTTTTAAATTGCTCGGCATAACGGCTTCCTCTCCTCTTTGCAGGCGAGGGAAAGTGTTAAGCAACGTGCTCTTCCATCAAAAATGATCTTTAAATGTGGCTGGAAAAGTGCGATGGACATACTGCAGAATAATGAACAAAACAGGTCTGGGGCTTGGATAATTTAAGAGATTCTGTCCAAACTTTAGTGGGGGAATGTGTATAAAGCAGCCAGGGTAAGAAAACTGATTTGGTGTGTGCTTGGTAAATCCATCAATATTCTTTCCCCAAGGCTTATTTTCTGACAGCTGAGGGAGAATGATTCCCCAAGATAAATCTGGATGATCAGAAGCTTAGACTCTTCAGTACGCACGGAATGACAGTTTTCCTGGAGGCCTGGCTTCGCTTTCAGCCGTTACCTCACCATATTTACCCCCCTCTTCTGACCATACGAAAGACTTACCCTACACAAGACGGCCATTTTGTTTCAGTTCAACAGCCCCTACCTCCAAAATCAACTACGTCTGGCAAGTGAGAGCTTGATATATATAAAAAAATAAATTTAAATTTCTTTGTGGCAGAATTCGGTTGCTAAGAGGAAGGGGCAGAGGAGGAAACGTCAGTAGCCTGGGGCGCAAACACTTCTCTCTCAGAGTGAAGGGCTGCAGGAACCCTGTCTAGTCAAAGGGTTCTTTGTTGGGCAAAATGGCTCAATCTGTGGAGCTTTTACGCTTTTCACACCTACCATAGAGGGTTACGAAGAACTAGACCGGCTGTCCCCTATGTAGACAAGCCAAAGAACCCTTTCAGAACCCCTCTTTTTTTGGTTTCTGAGCTTGTGCGCCTCACTAACGACCTGAGGCTGCTGCAGCTGTCCCGCGGCCATCCCGCCGTCCTGCCGTCCCGCCATCCCTCCGGGCACTTAGAGGGTGGAGGGAGGGGGGTGGGGGGGGGGAGGCGGAGCGTCCAGGTGTGGAAAAGCGGATCTGTCCTCTATGGAGGCCACCAAGCACCGTCAATTACGCGCGCAATCTGTGCTGTCGTGGCAACGGGCGGGGCTTGGAGCGGCAGTCAGTAAACGTCCTGGGAGGACTCAGATGTACCAAACTGATTTTTTTAGTGGACTGAAATGGTTCTGTCTGTCTGTTGAGCCAGAGAGAGTGGTGTCTTATTTTCAATAGATTTTTTGGCTGGACTAGGTTTTAACCTGGTCTTGTTTATAAATATATTTGAAATGTGGCATGAAGCATTGGGTATTTGAATTTAAGAATGCATTTGAAAATACATTTAGAAAGTATTAGAATGTGTTTTAGAATGTCTGGCCTTTGGGACATTACCGACTTCTCCTCTTGGCCAAGTCCCCCTTCCAAAAGAGATGTCTGTCTACTGAACGTACAGCCAAGGTTGATTGATGATTGGCTCATGTTTCCATCCTGCATGCAGTTGATTGGTGATTGGCCCATGTTGCCATGCTGCATGCGGTTGATTGCTGATTGGCTTGGGTTGCCGTGCTGCATGCAGTTGATTGGTGATTGACTCGTGTTGTCATTCTGCATGTGGTTGATTGCTGATTGGCTCGTGTTGCCGTGCTGCATGCGGTTGATTGGTGATTGGCTGGTTTTGCCGTGCTGCATGCAGTTGATTGGCGATTGGCTCGTGTTGCCATGTTGCATGTTGTCTTCACAACTGTTTACTCCCTATGTAGCGCCAGTGGGTAATTCAGCATTTCTTTTGCGTCCTATTTGTGTTCACTTTCCCCAGGGTGGGGGCCGAGCACAGCCTCCCATATTCCACGGGCCGCAGAGTAACCTCTATTTCACGCCGCCCGAGATCATTACCGATTCATTGGACTTCAATGAGCGACGCGATTGGAATGACAGAAAGCAATTGTTAGGAGTGGAGCTGTTCATTAGAGCAGGCCGCTCCTGCTGGGGGGGACTCCTGCCGAACGCCGGCCTCGAGCGGGAAACCGGCGAAACGAGTTAATGGAGGAAAAAACGCAGACGTGCTTCCAGCCGCTCGCTGCCAGGGGAAGGGCTGGCACGCAAGGTACCAATCAGCTCGTTGGGAGCGATTAGGGGTTAGGTGTCTTGCTCAGGGACACTTCGACACGCCCCAGGGTGGAGGATCGAACCCGGCAACCCTCCGACTGCCAGACAACCGCTCTTACCTCCTGAGCTATTATTAGCTTAACCATTATTTTAGAACTTGAAAGCTGAGACGACATGAATGCCAGTTTGAAAACAATAGAAATAGAGTACAGTTCAACTTTGATCCGCTAGGCGAGCTCGCAGGCATACCTCTTGTGGAAGAGTGCATTCTGGTCCTGACAGAAGCAGACTTTCATGGTGTGACAGGAGCTGTCCACGGTGCTGAAATCATCCGTTCGGTCGCCCTAATGCTTACATTCCATTACACCAGGGTTCTGCTAAATTGCTCCCAGGGCCTGTTTTGCATGCTTATTTTTTTTGTTCCGTCTTAATTTAATTTCCATAAATGTAGCTGTTAACTGTTCTGAATTGGACACTTGTGGAGGGATTTGCAGTCAGGGTGGGCACTGTAGTCACTGCCTGGGAGAATCTTGTAAGAGCATAAGAATGAAATTGCACCTGATTGTTCATTTAACTTTTATTTTCATTAATTTCTCCTCCTCCTGCTTCTTCTGGTTTATTTCTCTTCCTCTTTCTCCTTCTCACTCTTTCCCCCCCTTTTCTTCTTCTGCC
Organism: Anguilla anguilla; assembly: GCF_013347855.1. Lineage (NCBI taxonomy): Eukaryota > Metazoa > Chordata > Actinopteri > Anguilliformes > Anguillidae > Anguilla > Anguilla anguilla. The sequence continues at coordinate 3,175,875 of NC_049207.1, forward strand.
TCCCTTTCCTTCTCCGTCTCGTTCTATCTCTGTTTTCTTTTCTCCATCTCCATACTCTTCTTCTATTGTCTTTCTTCTTCTCACAATCCTCTCCCTGCTTTTCTCTCGCTCCTTTCTCCTTCTCCGTACACTCCCTCTGTTCTGTTTTCTCGACCCCCCTCTCTCTTTCTCCTTCTGCTTCTCCGCACTTACTCTCTATCAGTTTCTAAAACTTCTGTTCTTTCTCCATCTCCGTACTTTTCCCTCTCCCTCCTGCCATTTAAGTGGCACAAAATGGCTCCACTTCACACCTTATCACAGAGGCGTTGAGCCGGAATGGAGGCCCCAGCACCCGAGACCGCTTTGGGGGCTGTGCTAATTAATGGAGAGAGTGGGAAAAGAGACCTTCTCACTTCACCCTGTCAGGCTTCACCGTGCCACGAGCCGGTGATGGAGAGATGCTGCCGGTTCCCCTCCCGTTCCGGCCCGAGATGCTATCTCTGGGAGCCCCGTTTCTCCTTGTGGACGTTCCCGTTGTTTCCAAGTCGTGTTGCGGGGGGGTCGAAAGTCAAAGCTGCAGATGTAATCTTGCTGCCGAGTGGAAACCACAATTAACCCCGGGCCACGTCTGATTCCTCCCTTACGCCAGGCGTCTGCTCATGGCCATCCACTGCACATTCGTGTGCTTGGGTGCCGGAGCAGCTTGTGGACGACATGCTTCAAGGCCGCACCGCTTGAGCTGATTGGTTGCACAGGCTAAAACGCAGTCAATGTCAAAGCGGTCGAGGCTGAATCCTGAGCCAAAACAGGGAATTCTGGGATTGCCCTAGCCAGTCTTGAAGACCTTGAAGTTTTTCAGCCGATAATACACGAGGCAGTCAGGAGTTTTTCTCTTGATTTACTGGTTCCTTCTTGGAACCATTAGTTAATTTGTTAGCAACCAAGTATGATGTGTGCTCGCTCACGTGTAATTGGCCACTCAGCTAGTGGGATCTGTCTGATTGGCTGTCTGCATACCCTGCTGTAGTGATTTTGGAATAGAGAATGAAGTAAAAAAAAAAAAAAAAAAATAGAAAAGAAACTGCAGACGACTAAACTGCTGAGTCATTGTGAAACATCTATTCAAGGACGGCGGAGCCTGCTCCTGGGGGGACAGAACTCGCATAATTAAGATTCATTTTAAAAGTCTCCGGCATGGTGTGGCAAAGCAAACAGAAGGGACACAGATGAAATTAATAATCTAGTCAGGAAGGCAGGCCGCGAGACTAGGTCACAGCTGAAAATAAGCTGGCCAATTATGCTGAGCATATCTACACCCCCTACATGGTGTATGAATACTGCAGAAGAGCACTTTTGGAAAATATATGTATTTTTTTTGTATGAACATATTCTTAGCTTTCAGGACCCCCTGTGCATACTAGTTTTAAACTTAAAATTAAAATAAATATTTGTGGATAGCCTATGATCTCTTCAGATCTACCTACCTATCAATCTGTCTATTGTAAGATAATGTAATATTATTTAGCTGGCTGGGTGCAGTTGTTCTCCTAGTGTAATTAAACAGGAACATTAGTTGGTATAATGCACTTAGCAAATAAGGGATTAGTCAATGTTGTCGGGCTATTTAAAGTTTATGTACAAAGTATTTGACACTGAGCTGGGAAATGGATGTTGCGCATGTCCAAACAAACACAATCAAACACAAACAAACACAATTAAACACAATCAAACATGGCAGGAAGCTTAAAAGCATATTTGTACTCTTGATGCAGTCCTACATTGCCGTAGTGTTCAAACAGCATTCCTGCCGGATTTCTACTTTATTCATGAGGAAAGTTTTGTGACTCCTCCAAAATAATTATTTAAAAGCCCTCACTGACAGGTACGCTGCATATTTCATATATACCAAATTATGAGAGGGATGGAAATGCACTGCATTGGTGTGTTCTGCAAGAGGAGACATGCTGGAGAAGGTTACAGATTGCTGCAGCTCCAGATATCAAATTGGTTTCCATTAATCACACAAACCAGAACCAGAATATCAAAAAGCTTGGCTTGAAGCAGGGGGGAGGCTGGTGCAAAAACTGCAAACGGGCCTTTACAGAAACGACAGGCCGATTGATCAGAGGGTTTGATATGGAGCGGAGGTCTCCCCCACATCATCATGCACGATGGAGCGAATTGATCAAACCGTAATTAGTCTGGACCGCACCTGCCGGCAAGGTGTCATGACTTTGCACAGAGAGACCGCCGCTCGTAAATAACTCTCCCGACCGCGTTCCAGGCTTGTTCGCAACTCATTGGCTGCGATTGCCAATGTCTGACTCCATCACTACGTTCACTTGGGGGGGAAAAAAAAGTCTGACAAAAATAAAATGAATTCCTGATAATGCTCCCACAAGGACCTGCCGTCGCACAGCCTGCCCTTCAGTCTCTTTCTCTGTGGGCGGGCCAACGGGTCTCACGATTTTCAAAATGTTTTCACAACTTTACGACCGTTGAGAAAGTTGCCTACTGCAGCTTTTTAGAAAAGTTTTGTGAACGAGGCCCAGTGTCTCCTACTCCCAGAATTCATTTTCTGCTCTCCCTGTGACTGTGTGCGAACTTCACAACATAATATTTATCGCACAAGCTCTCGCGTAGCCCAGACTTGCCCTTCTGTGTGCCATCACTTCTCTCCTTTTTCTAAGAAAGCCATTGATCCTTCGACTTCTTCCTGGCAACCGTTACACAGCGTTTGCCATTAAGCATGTTGCTTGTAATTGCAGAGTGGTGGTTGTCCATATGCTACCACGTTCACACAGTGAGTCAGCGAAGGGTCATTGCTGTAAATGGTGGTTTTTTCTGGAAACACAAGGGGGGGGGGGGGGGGGATTGACAAATGTTTGGAGACATTTTCCAGATGTCTGAATTACTTTTTGGGAAAAGTGTGAGCAGTCTCTTTGGTCTTTGATGATATGTTGCTTGTGTACCACTGGGTCTGAGCCAATCAGAAGCACAGCCTCAAACTCTCGACCACACCAGCACAAGACAGGTGGGCGTGTCCATTTTCGATGGGTGCTTTACCTTCCAATGCATAGGTAACCGTCTGCTCAAAAATGAGGATGAAGTCCTCTGCACCATGCAACTGGTGGATGTCAGTGCTTATCTTTCAAAAGAATGGTCAGCAATCAACATACAGTCGCATGCATGTGGGCTTGACTTTGTTTTCAAACTGATCGTCGATTTATATAGGCGGATATTTGCTGCAACTATTCCAATTTATGTTCTTTTCTCCAGGGCAGGACAGTAGTGCATCATCAGTGCAGCATCCTTTAGATTTTTAGACTCACGCCTCACCCAAAAAACAACATAAGTACTGCTACCCTTCCTGATTATAATCATGGGGCTATGTGGTAAAAAACAGATTGCTTAATGATGGTGCCCCTATTTCTCATGTGCTACCTCATCAATTGTTGCATAGAAGATCCTATGCCAGGGAAAATGAGTAATGAGAAATTAAATCTATTTTTCATCAAGACTATTTCCCGAGTCTCAGTAATTGCTAGTTCTTTCATCTTAAATGAATAATTCACCATGCATTTCATTGTGAACTTCAGTCATTTGCACATTTATGAAGATGTGTAGACCCTATTTATCAAATGCCAAATAATAGGCCATTTGTGAATGCCCTTCTTGCATGGGTGTATGCGATTGCAAACATTGCTTCATACAATGTTATCATAGAATGGAAATTCAGTTATAAGAAACTACAGTATGTAGTAAACTCTACAGAACACACTTGCACCCACAGATTGGGGAATCATAGCCTATAGCCATCTTACTTACATTGACCTTTGACATCATTAACATTTGACCGAAGACAAATAATAATAATAATAATAATAATAATAGTAGTAGTAGTGGTTGTCATAGTAAAACTTTGAACCAGCTGCTTAAATATAGGAATTAAACAATTATTTGCGAGCACATCTTGCAAAAAAATATCCCAGAATTCAGAAAAGTGACAGTTACTGAATTACAGTTCTGCTTGGGTGGTCTAAGTCTGCAAAGCAATAATGTACAGTGTGCCACTGAAATGGGTCAAAGAATTCAAATGCAAGTGACAGTAATTCCCCAAGGTAAAGCTATATGAAGTGTGAGAGCAGGTTGGTTGTTAAAACAATATACCTAATTTACTAATCATTTAGGGGAGGACTTTTACTGCCTGCACTGGCCCAGTAAATCCATATTTTAATTCTGATGTGTTTGAGATATTTTACTGGTGTAGGCCGAACTGATTTGATTCACACACTGTCTGTTTTTTTAATTATTATGGTGTGTATGCACGTGTCTGTTTCATCAGTTAAACATATTGCAAGCGTTAACTAGGCTATGCTTTAAATATACAGCATTGAAGTGATTTGCATATAACATTTCCCAAAATAAACATTTGAGGCACTTAGTCTTTTGGCTTCCAGTAATTCATGTACACCCCCAAACCACGCACTGTAAACATGTTTGTGTATGGATCAAGTATAGATAAGATCAATTCAATTTTGATTATGGCTGTGAAACAAACACGTTACTGTTTTATACAGTTCTCTGCGTCCATGTGTGTCCAACTTGATGGACTAACGATATCAATTTATCTTTTGTTTCGCTGAATCTCCACAGGGTGGCGTAATCCAAGCTAACAGCATAAAAACGTGAAAATCGGCTTGTATAGTGGCTGTCTGTAAAACCTGTACTTAAATTAATTGCCGAAAATATATTTTTTAAAACACCGAATTACTAAAATCAAAGCAGATACAAATTCAACAATGCTACTAAACACTCCCAATCTGAATGAATAGGTACAACAAATAAATCTCGCTTATAAGAACTCACTGTACGTTGTCATTATTATTTTAATGACAATGGATTGTGTACTGATGTACAAATGGCATCCGTTTAAAAATATACTCCCAAATATGATTGTGTGACACAGCATGCATTTCTGTGTGCGTGCGTGTTTTCGAAACGATGCAGGGCTGGGGGTGGGTCAACACCACATCAGTCAGAGATCACGAGTTCTATCAATATTCCAGCTAAAGTGCTCGCAGGATAGCTAATGCTGTAGCCGCATCCCGGCCACTCTTAATCGTCACATTCGGCGTAGCTGTGTTGCAGGAGTCTGTGCATTGCGAAACCCACGACAAAACTCTTGAAGGTGTCTGTCTCTTTCCCTTGCGTAAAAAAAAACAAAACAAAACAGTTTCTCTTGCGAAAGGAGAGTTTTTGCATCCAGACTGCGCACCTGCATCAAATCTATTTCAAGAGGAGAGGCGGGTGAAGACGGGGGGTATTGGTTCTTTTTTTTATTTTAGTAATATTTCGCACTTTTCACACACATTTTGATATCCGTCGAGAGGTTTTGGAAAGCACTCTGATCCAATAAGACCGAGGGCTGCACGCGCCGCTCTGGTAGTCGGTGCGAAGTGTTTCTCAATATGCGACCGTCGCTCAGTGAACATAAACCGTCAGCCGCGGCAACATCAGTCCCGGGAACGGATTGCAGTATGTGCAGTACCTTTGCTCTTCAGAGATTGTAGAAAACAAGGAAGAAAGCCAACATGTTACTGGATAAATCCAATAATATAAGCTCGGGGTGAGGGTTAAGGAACGGACATCTTCCAAAGCAAGTTTGTTTAATACTTTTGCATATATTTAATGTATATCTTCTAATTAAATGTGTGTGGAATCGGAGCAAATATGACTGTGGTCATTTGCCGCTACCGGAGCTAAGACTCCGTTCACCAGTTTACTTCTTTATCTGTTTTCCGGCAAAGCGTCATATTCGGCGGAGTATGGCTCTGGAAGATAAACGTGGGAAAGCCTTATCTTTCACACAGATGGGAATAGAGGAGAACTCGATGAGAAACGGGAGAGGCCTCTCTGATCAATGGGCCGACAGTGTGGTGGTTCGTCCCAGGACAACCGAACGACACATCACCGTGCACAAAAGACTTGTCCTGGGTTTCGCCATCTCTATCCTAACACTTATCGTTGTCACCATCATCGCGGTGTTGTTCGGCGTCAGGTTCGAAGAGTGCGCAGGGGAGAGCAACTCGCGCGTTACCAATGAGTCTGCTACCAAGCTCAACCAGTCTCGGGAAGCTAATTTTAATCACAGGGATGAAGACGTCCAGCCTTGGCGACAACTGAGATTACCCACGTCTTTGCGGCCACGGAACTACGATTTGAAGCTTTCGGTGTACATGGACAACTTCACTTTTTCCGGCGAAGTTAACATTGAAGTCGAGTGCGTGAAGTCCACGAAGTTTATCGTCCTGCACGCGGACAGGCTGGAAGTAGAAAAGGCGGTGGTGTATTCGGATAACAAAAAACCTGCCATAAGGATTCACCGCCAGTTTCATTATCCATCAAACCAAGTTTATGTCATCGCCTTGCACAGGGAGTTAAAGCCACTAAGAACGTACAAAATTAACATTACATTCGAAGCCCAAATTGAAAACGAACTTTTGGGATTTTTCCGGAGCTCCTATGTTCTGCACGGAGAAAGAAGGTACAATTTGATGCTGTGCTTCATATTTATACTGCAGCTTGTGTTTAATAGCAGTTACGTCAGTTTCATTCAATTAAAAGCTTAAACGATCACATAAAATGCGGCATAAATCGTGAATACACATTACTGCCAGAAGAAATGTGTTGTCTTATTAGCTATTAACGCTGAAGTTCACGGACTGATGATGATGATGATTATTATTATTATTATTATTATTGATATTTCCCTGGCTGGAATGCCTGCGGTTTCATGACTGTCTTTGAAGTTGCGCTAAACCAAGGTCTTGACCGTCTCTTAAGAGTAGCCTATTCATCCTAACTCATCAATAAATTCAGACATTATGGAATCGGCATAGGCTGTAATAGATATAGCCCTGTACGTTATGGAGTCGAGTATAAAGTTTGCCTCTTGTTGACTTGTTGATTAGATACGTCAAATGCATGCCCACAAACGAATTAAGTCAATATTTATTGGAATTGTGAGCTACTTCCGTAATCTACTGCCACGAATAAAATATGGCCACATTTACTTAATTTGTTAAAGGCTGCTGCCTTCAATTTGCATATGCGGGTTATGTGATACAATGTGTACTTATTTATTATCTAATGTTATGCACCGAAACGGAAAGCATACTATCTTAATATGCGGAGTATTGACTGGAGCGATTATTTGCAGGAACACACGTAGCATGCTTTGCACAGAATCCAATTTGAAAGATTCTAATCTGTAGCGTCCTTTTCACAAGATCAATGGCTTGACGCCTCATCCATTCGTTGCATAATATTTCACAAATCACTTGGAAATAACTTCCACTGGGTCCTGATGTAATCATTAACATGAAATGAAACTTGACACGATGCGATTAGTTATTCTGCATGGGCTAGCACAGATAGCGTGGTCAACACTACGGATGCTATGGCGTGAAAGCGAATCTTCTAATCTAAGGAATGCGCATCAGTTTGAAAACCAAGTATGTAATAGGCTATAGTCGCAGATTTTCCCAGTCCAGTAATGAGATTAGTTCAAAATGCTCTTATGTGTCGGTGGGCTTAGATCAGTATATGAGGCGATTATTCTTTTTTCTTTTTTTTCCTCAGGGAAATTCCTCAAAATATTTCACGAATAGTTAAAGCCCATGAAACCTCGTTTGCCTGAAGTACCCATGAAACAGAATGCAACAAACGAACAATTAAAAATTTTAGAAAACTTTGCGGATGATTAATACTGTGACCGTCTAAGTTTCTGGTAGACTGACATGTTTGTGAAGAGCATCTTCAGCTTTGGAGGAAACCTTTGGAGAGGTTCGGTGACAGTAACAGGCATTTATAAATCAATTATCTGCCTTGGGCCTAGATTAAGTGTAAATTAGCAGTGAGCAAATGGGTTTTATTTTCTTATCTTACACAGCATTATGACACCTGTGGTCTCTGATATTGAGCTAAAGTGTTTAAGCATCAAGGTCATAAAATGTTAAACCTACTTATATTTCTCATAAGCTCTACTGTTGATGTGGTGTGCATACAGATCCACTCCAGCAGGGGTAGTTCTATATCGATACTAAAAATAAAAGAAAACGATATACATAGTTAATTGCACTGAGAACAGCCTTAGGTGTCACATCAATTCAAAATAAACCTAAAAGTGGAGAACCAGAATGTTGGGAGAGGCAGCATTTAAGCTTTTAACATTAGTGCCATTTAACACATCCCATTTACCCTAAGTTTAAATAGCATCCTTTTAGCTGATTGGATATGCACTGAAGCACCTCGGGTTAAGTACCTTGCTCAGGGGCACAGTCACGGTGCCCTGTGTGGGAATTGAACCCGCAGCCTCTGGATTACAAGAGCGCTTCCGTAACCATTATTCTACGCCGCCGCCCTAACAAGCTGCGATTGGCTGCGTGTCGTTAGAAGGTCGAGCGCAGAAGGTCATTCTAGCGCCGAGCCGGGTTTTAATCAGCGTGCAAACCCAACGGACCAGACAGTCCTGCCGGCTGGTTTATAATTGCCCCACTCCCAGCGAAGCTCTCTCTTACTCCCGCATGCTCTTAATTGGTTCTCGGTAGTCCGGCAGCTGATCCGAGATCAGTCAACACAAACTCTTCTTCTAATCCTTACCCAGGCCGTTGTTTGAAAGAAAGATCGATCTGATCCTTAGTCAGGCTTCTGTGCGGAATTGGAATGGTGAATGGAACCTGAAAACACTGATGGAGAGAGTCGATGTGCCTCGCAGGAGGGACTAAGTCCTAATATCACTGTATGACATCAGCTCTGTCTGTAAACATAGACATAGACGTAAACTGTAGACATAAAGCAATTTTGTATTGTTGCATTTTACCGAAAACAGCTCCACATATGCTAATCTAACGCTAGTTATTTCGGATCAGTTGGCTGAAGATGTTATTATACAATGTGTTAAAGATTTCACTCTTCCACTGTGTTGTGTTGGTAGGATTGACATCTGTGCCAAAGCAGAATATCCGGCTGTTTTAAAGACAAACTCGTGTGCAATGTTCACGTTTGTCCGGCATTGCTTTGGGACGGGAAGACACCCTGCCTCGCCTAATCTGTCCTGAGCGGTGATGTCATGTGTCAGCAGACGTGACACCGGATTTGATCAGTGCAGGAGACCTGTGTGTGAACGGGGAAAACCGCCACCTGACCTGGATAATCGAACCTGCCAGCGTTGTGGGTTCCATGTGTGAAAGTTGCTTAAGAGAGACGTGATGCTGCTGAGCTGGGCACATTGGGCCTCAGTCACAAAACTTTCCTTAAATTATTCTTGCTTTTGTTCTTAAAAATGTTCTTATGAAAAACCAATATGGGATTCATGACACATATACAGACCTTTTGTTTTTGTGCATGTCCCAGGTGTATGAGATGATGAATGCTGGCTGTTTGTAAATTGAATGCGCAGTCCTGTTCATGTGATTCACATAAGGAAACAGCCGTGAACAAATACAGATAAGATATAAATGACGAATGCCGAAATGTTCTTGGAAATGTTCTCACACACAATGTCCGATCAGATTTGATCGTACACATGTTTTGTGATTGAGGCCCAATATTCCAGGTTTGAATGAAGAAAAGGTTATAGCATAGCCACCTGTTCATGGGGGAACACTGTGGTTATGTATGCAAATTTGCACCTGAGATCTATGATATTTGCTTTCTCTGTAGTAAATCAAACTTGTGGAAACTGCCACAAAACAAATCTACCTAACCTTAAAATGCATTGCAACCTTAAAATGAGCATTTTTACAATGCATGAAATATCCTTGTTTGTGCAAGAAGAAAAATAAGTTGTTTTGTAATATTAGATGAGATTTTGCATTTGGGAAAACAGAAATTCTAATTGAATTGATTTTCTTTTTTTCTCCTTTTTTTCCACCTCACCGGTGAAGTATATAGAAGGCACATGTGTTTAAGTCTCAGTTAATTAATTTGTCTCGCTGCTTGCGGTCCCAGTTCTCACTGCTCTCCCATTGGACTATGCCAGGCAGCCTTTGTTCTCCTGAATGGCATTAGCCTGGCGCTGTGCCTATTGTTCTCAGACTGAAGCTGGCAACCTCCCTGAGGTGCTTCTGTAGGGGAATCTGCCAGAAGCTGAATGTCCCTTATGAAAAAGTCACGTGTTTAAAAAAACCACATGTGTTCAAAAACCACATGTGAACACCCAACATGTGAGGAGTCCACATGTGAACTATAAGAGCAATTCCCCTAATAAGATGAGAGCAGGAAAAGGTCACGTGTTTTGTTTTCACATGGGAAAAAGTGAAGATGCGAATCTCACATGACTTCATGTGGCCTATTTTCTTTTCACATGTAAAAAAATGTTACATTCGTGTGCGAAACTGTGATTTTCACGTGTGAAAAGGCAAACTTTACGTGTGATTGCTTCGTAAGGGGTGCCCACAGTGGCTTACGCCACATGATCAGCTCTAGCTTTCTTCAAACCAACATCAGTCCATAGGTATGGTCCTTAAAGGAAAATCACATATGATACGGTATTTTGATATCAAAATATGGTATGTAGCAAGTAATTGTTACGCCTTGAATGCAATGCTCCTCCCATAGTCCTGTGTTACGAGACAGAGCCCTTCATTTGAAAGAACCAGGAAATACAAAGCTTTTGTTAAAAATTTATTTTTTCTCTCTCACTGTAGCTCCCAAATAATTGAAAATAGATCCAGGTGTGTTTGTTTTGTGCTTGGTGTTGATTTAGTTTTTGAGGAAATGAGCGAAAAGCAAGCCATACTCTATTGAAAGGGTTTACCTGTAACCTCTAGCATCGCGTACTGTGCCTCTGTTTTATAAATATTGTGTCTTGATTGCATCTGGTAGTTAAGCAAGTGGCTCAGTGTAGGCGCCGCAGAATGCAGTTTTTGTTTTAGTTGACTTTAATTTGTAATTATTGTTGCACAATCACACAAGTGTTATTTGATATGGAAATAATGTAGGCAGTTTTTCGTGATGTTACTGAACTGTAAACTCACTCGGGGGGTGGGGGGGGGTGGGGGTCTGGCTCTGTTCCACCGAGCGTGGGGGTGGGTGGAAGCTGTGAAAAGTTCTTGGAGTTACGGTTTCTGCTCCCTCCCAGTGACATCCCGTGAGTGCCAGCGCACCCTTCTGGGTGTTATCAGGAAGAGATAACGCCTCCACTTTGATCCTCGCTGGTGTGGCTGTGTGGCCTGTGGCACCGAAAATAGAGGCGCCCCTCGGTTGCACGCCAGCGTATCGGCGGAGTCTCGCTTCGGCTGCGCTGCTCCTTGCCACCCCCCCAAGTGTGGGCGGAGCGGCGGTGACTCAAGAAGCGGCACAAGTTGCGATTCGGAAACTGGGGAGGGAGGGAAAGCTGTGAGACCGTGATCTGCGGCATGCTGACTGATGTGTGGAGCTCAGGTTTGGCTGCTTTGCGGAGGCAGGAACACTTGTGTCAAGAGCAGTGGTGACCAACCCTGTTCCTGGAGATCTACCTACAGGTGCTGTAGGCTGTCACTAAAAACAAAGCGCTCCTCATTCAACAGCTAGAGCAGGGCTGTCCAACCCTGTTCCTGGAGATCTACCGTCCTGTAGGGTTTCACTCCAACCCTGATGAAGCACACCTCACTCAACTAGCTAGCTATCTCGTTGAGCTGTTAATTAGTGAGAGTCAAGTGTTCCAAATTGGGGTTGAAATGAAAACCTGCAGGATGATAGATCTCGAGGAGCAGAGTTGGTTACCGCTGGTCTGGAGGAATCAATATCTGTCAAGGAAAGGCTCAGCGTTGTCGGATTGCTTGGTAATTGCTGGGTAATTGTCAGCACAGTTTGTCTTCCTTGTTTGCACACACAGTGCCACTACGGCATACGTTTCCCAAGAGGGGACACTGGTTTGCTCACATACCAGCAAACTGAAGTTACTGGAAAGGAACATATTGCCCAAGGGCATTCTGGGTTATCGCAAATGAACTTGCTAAATGCCTCTGAAGAGCAAACATGCTCAGAGAGGTGAGAGGGAGAGGAGGGGGGGAGAGACTGAGAGAGAGAGAGAGAGAGAGAGAGAGAGTGGTGGGGGGAGAGAAAGAGAGAGAGAGCAAGGGGGAAGAGAGAGGGGGGGAGAGACAGACAGAGAGAGGGAGAGAGAGAGTGGTGGGGGGAGAGGGGGGGGGGGTAGGAAAACTAGTAGTATTCACACTATGTAAATACAGTGGGGCAGGCCCCACAAAATGACTTATGTTATACCCAAGTTAAATATCCTTTTAAAAACTACCCTAAAAAGCCAATGCTTTTTATGTTTCTGCTGTATGCCTTCATTAAGGCAATATTAGCAAAGACGTTTCTCACACAGTGTCTGTGAACCCTGGATGGTTTTATGGGTACAAATTGATTGTACTAATTACAGGTTTTATAAGGCATGTCCAGCCAACTGCAGCCACACAGCCTGCTTTGGGATTTTTATGTGGACAGATTTGTGAAGTGGGGGTAGCTGTTCTTCTTCACATTGATCATTCATATTCACATTCAACTGACAGCTGCAAAAAAAAAATAAATAAATTAAGCGTTCGTAGTTTTTCTGCAAAGAAATTTAGGGAAATTCTCTGTGTGTATTCAGGGCCCTAACTACCATTGAGGACAACGAGGTCATGTCCTCTGTATTTTTTTCATGTCCATTTCCAAAGTTTAAATGCCATTTCGTTCTGTGGTGAGAACATCTGTTGAAATTCATTTGGGAGGGAAATGATCGGTCTTTGATACTTTCTCAAATTTAAGCGTAATCTAGAGGCACATTTACAGAATTAACACCATAAAATGCATCCTCAATTAAATGACTAAATTACAGGGGGAAAAAGCACGCACCTCACCCCACCTCAGCCGAGTCTCAGTATTTTTAAAGTCCAGGTTGTGCCCCTGTGTGTACTGCCTCTTCCCTCCTAACCCAGCCCCTCCTCGCCCCCCCCCCCCCCCTCCTTACCTGCAGGTACCTGGCGGTGACCCAGTTCTCCCCCACCCACGCCCGCAAGGCTTTCCCCTGTTTCGATGAGCCTGTGTACAAGGCCATCTTCAAAGTGAGCCTGAGGCACGAGGGGGGGCACCTGTCCCTCTCCAACATGCCCGTGGAGCTCTCCGTGCCCGAGGAGGACGGCTGGGTGACCAACCACTTCTTTCGCACCCCCCGCATGTCCACCTACTACCTCGCCTGGGCGGTGTGCAATTTCACCTACAGAGAAGCCTTCACCGAGAGCGGCGTGGTGGTGAGTAGAGTCACTGTTTCTTTAAGGGGTATGTCAGTCTGGTCTCACGTACAGTACTGCTGCTAATTCACTTGGAGACGATGAATTAAAAAAATTTTTTTTAAAGATCAGACTTTTTTTACCGTCATTGAACATTTTCAAATAAATGATTTGGTGCATTTTTAGCAGCTTAAAACTTACATTTGCATAATGCTTTGAATCTTCTTAGATTCCTGTGACTTTTGTTATTATTTTATTAATATTTAATCACATTTGTGCATGATCTGCTGTGTATACAGAGTGGCCTGTAAATATTTGCACAGCGACACAATTTTTGGTGGCTCTGTACTCCAGCATATTGGATTTGAAATGAAACAATGAACACGAGGATAAAGTGCAGACTGTCAGCTTTAATTTGAGGGTACTTCCATCCATACTGGGTTCTGATTCCCAGGCCCTGGCTAGGACCTTCTTGCTGTGAGGTGACAGTGCTACCCACTGCATCACCTGCACACCCTATTTACATATTGAAGTAAATAAATGACGTGCCCAACCGCCTGTTCTATTAAGGCTGGCAGATGAGTAGCTTGGCAACAGTACAACCTCTGTACCTTCTGAGTGAGTGTTCTGAAAAGCAGGCCTGAGCGTGTGCAACCTGAAAAATAAACTGATGTCTGAACACGTGACTATGGTACTGTTTCCTGTGGACATCTTGAAGTTCAGAGACTGCTTCACAGACAATTCTGTCTATAGAAAATCGAAGGAAGGACAGCTGAATTAAAATGAATGAATGAATTAACTAACATTCATGTTTTGTTTTAATGTTTCCTGTTTCTGTGTCCCGTCCCCCATGAACCCCTGTTCCTGCAGATACGCCTGTATGCCAGACCGAATGCCATCGACAGAGGGCTGGGCGACTACGCCTTGAATATCACTAAGAAGCTCCTGCAGTTTTATGAAGACTACTTCAAAGTTAAATACTCCCTGCCCAAATTAGGTAAGGATAGTGGGATATAAACTATACCTAATTGAACTCTTGTGAATTTCATCAGTTGGGTTCTTGAGCTGGGAGTTCTTAAGTATTTATCTCAAAAGTTAAGAGAACTTGTAAGGAAACCACAAAGGATGCTGGGAAATAACGTCCAGATTATTATCAAAGAAGCTTATTGAACTTCACCATGCATCGGTTTAACGTGTGCAGAACAGTTACACCTTTCAAATAAGGACTGAGAGGAGGGGTTTTGCAAACGGTCGCCTCGTATACAAGAAAAGATGCTGTTCTGAAGTCATTGGGTGACGTATCACTGTCTTGTCTCCTACGCAGAAGCCATTTGCCTTCTACGTAGCCGCTGTTTCAGAGCTTGACGGAGTCTCTGTTTTCTGATACTGTGACAGTGGTGTTTATCTTTGGCTGGGAAGCAGCAGCGAGCAGTCGGGGTCTGATTTCTGTCTGTGTCCTGGTTTGGATGCTTCCTCTTGGCTTCTTGTGGCCATCTGAATTGTTCATGTTCTAGTGAAGGTCTCAGTATTTAGGTGTGAGTCACACACTCTGATGGAGATGGTCCCCAGACGTTTGGGCCCACCGACCTGTGGACAGTGCGGGTCAGAAAGTCTTTGCTTTCTTTCACCAGGAACTACAGTTTATATCAATATTTTTTTGTTTCATTTCTGGGTGGGAGTTTATGATAATTTGCATCGTTTGGATTGTTCACATCTCACATTGCTGACCTCATCGGTCACATTGTTGTGTTTCCCTGAAGGCATTATCAAGGTTGGATGACCTACTTCCACACCACAGTTCATATTTTGGGAAAATAAATAAAATTGATCTCGGGTCAGATCTACAACTTTACCCCTTTCTGACCCTCAAGAACCCTGGAAGTTCATTCTGCCCATCTCTAATCCATGAGCACAAACTTGGTTTACTAAAGTTGGAACTTTAGTAAACCAATACACGTATTTTAGAAACTTACATCATATCCTCTCTTAGTCTTCTTTCGCTAAGACTAGAGTGGCTGAAGTCTTTCTTAGTAACTTTCATATTTCATGCTGTACCAAGAGCCTGTTTAGCTGGCCTCCTTTGTGCTTTCTCAGGAGCCTCTAGTGCAGCGTTCAGATACTGTGGTCCGACAAATCCGTTGTCTAACACCAATGTAAACTTCTTTGATTCATACTCAATACGCAACACTCAAAATCGTTGGCTACCTCAGCATCCGCAGTCTTTTTTTAATCTCACAGGATAGAGCCATATTTAATTAAGGTAATAATAAAAAAATAAAAAAACACAAGCAAGAGAAGAAACAGAGTATAAGATTCGCATGTAGAGCGTACACAATTCTGACACAGCTCATTTGGATTGGTGGTCAAGCAACGTAGTTCCTCACCGGAGGGTTGGGGGGGGGATGGCACTCTGCAGATTTGGCGGGAACTCCGGTCGGCAGCGGAGTCAGCGAGCGGCGCTGTCACACGGAAACGCTGCGAGCGCGACCAGGCCTGGGTTACGTAAGGCCGCCATATGGGCGCTGGCAGACAGGGGGCGCAGCTGCGCGCCCGAGGGGCCGTCAAGAGACGCCCCGATGCCCCGAACCCTGGCGGAAAAGGCACGCAGTGCGCAGAACGACGCGCTCAGCCGAATCTTTAAAACGCGCACGGTCCACTTCACCCCTCATCGAGCTCCTTCAGCCTTTGAGGGGCTGATGCGCGTCCAATTTGTTGCTCTTTAGCGTTCGAGATTCAGCAGAGAGCCGCGCGCAGTGCCGCAGCTGACTCGCTGACCACCGCTCTGCTGTTAATCAGCCCTCCTCTTTAGAAATTTTAGCGTTTTTAATTGTGTCCCCGATCAAAGAGGGGAATAGTTGAAAGGCAACATCGCAGTCGGAAAACAGGCTTTTTAACACCCGGCAAGCAAGTTTTGTCTGTGATTATATTCAACGCTCGGCACTGGTTTACTGTACAACAGACACCATGAGGGGAAAGGCGCTATAATAATGCATTTCATCATCACCATCATCATCATCACCCATTATTTTTGAGATGTTTTTATGACTTGTATTGTTTTTTTTTTGGGGAGATTGTATGGGTCTGTTTCTGCTGTTGTTTGCTGTTGATGGTGGTGTGGCAGCTCTTTTCTGGTTCTTTGGCTTGAATAGGCAGGTGTGTACAGTGTTCCATAGAAAAGGAGATGCAAATGGTTGACCTGCACTGAGCTGTTAAGCAGTTTTCAAAATGGAAACCATGGTAAGTGTTTGTTTGGAATTGCAGGTGTGTTGTAGGTGGCCTTTGCAACGTATTCAGGACCGTGCGTGCGTAATATTATTAAATCAATACTAGTGGTGGACATTTCAGCTCCTTGCAGCGACTTGAGTCACGTGATTCAGTTCATCGCAAATATTTGTTCGATGAGTCGCTCACAGATTCGTTCACGGTTGTGTTTGCTGTTTGTCTTTCCTTTGTGAACGCATCAGAGGACCCCGTGCACAGCCTGCTCTGGTTCAGTGCAGTTTGGCTCAAGCACAGTCAGTGATTCCTCAGTAAAGCCTGTGCTAGCTGATGTGAGCCTGTGTTAACAGACTTTAAAACCCCCCTTGCTGCTTCGTTAACTCGGTTCTGATTGTTGAAACAACTCCTCATATTGTGATTTAGCTGAATTGAATGTTCGTTTTGAAAAAATCCTCTATCACTGGAGTTTTATTAATATTATGCAAACACATGGAGTGTTGTATGTCATTGTCTCAAAACTATGCAATAATTGCACAAAGTTAAATAGCCTTAAATCCTTTATAAGTCGTTCTTGAGCTAAGGTAATGCTTCATGAAGATGACAGTACTGCAGATTCTAGGCAAAACACTGTTCTCACTTGTGAACAAAACACACAATGTCACTCGAATCTTAAGGCAAGGCATTCCTGTGCAAAAGCTTCTGAATGATTTATACAGACAGCGTATTGTGCTGGAGGTTTTATAAATATTTCATGAAGAGAATATGCACTTCCCGTAAGGTGTGATCAAATTGTCAAATGATGCATTTGGATGTTTACTAGGCAATTTAATTCATGTACCATTCTCTTGGGTACTGTATATGAACAGTTTACCATCAAATCTGCAACCTGGTTAACAAGTCCACCCCCCCTAACTGCTACTGCACGCACCTGATCCATTACAGCCCCCCAAATATTTGTCCTATGGTTTAACATGACAATCATTAACTATTAGAGGGATATGTTGAAAGAGGAATTTTAGCCATATGAAATATTTTCATGCGTTGTGTTTAGTCCTTACTGCAGTATGAAAGTATTTCTTGGAATTTGTCCCTTGCAAAAAAAAAAAAAAAAAAAGACCTGCTCAACTTTCTGAAAGCTCAATTTTCCCATAATGCATTTATGTAAATGTTACACATTGCAGTCTGGGAAAACGAGTCACTGGGGTAAAGAAACAAATGGATCTCCCTCCATCTGTTCAGTCTAATGAAATGGTTGTCATTGCAATGTCAATCGATGGATGTGTCCGGGGGAAATGCATTGGCGGCAGGAGACCTAACGGTGCACTTTCTCCAAATGTCTTGGTTGGCGTGAAGGTTAATGATGACACATTTCTGCTCCTTTGGACATTGCTGATATCATGTATGGAAAAGGTACATGGTGAATCTGTTTACAGCCTTGGTATATACAGTATGAAACGGTAGGCGGCAGTGTAGTATAATGGCTAAGGAGTTGGTCTTGTAACCTAAAGGTTGCAGGTTCGATTCCCCGGTAGGACACTGCCATTGTACCCTTGAGCAAGGTGCCTAACCTGCATTGCTCCAGTATATTTGTAAGTCGCTCTGGATAAGAGCATCTGCTAAATGCCTGTAAACTGTAAACTAAACAAAGAAGGCAGTATAAAGCAGCCAGTGCAAGTTATGAGCTATATTTGTATGCTCGAAGATGGGAAAATTATACGCTTTTATACCAGCACAGCTGTTCGAAGAAGAAGGGTTGTGCTTAAAAAGAAACCTTTAATTACCCCCAATACTGCTCAAGTGACATGCTCAGATGTGTGCAAGAGGAAGAGAAAAATGATACCCAGATGCATATACGTTGAGAGATTTGTGTTTATTTTTCGAAAATGCTGAATTGTTATTTTGAAATATGTTGCAGGCCTCCACCACCAATGGAGTCAAAAGAGCCTCTATTTTAAGTCTATTTTGAGTCACACTATCATTCCCATCAATTAATAATTCAATTACCGCTTAATTTTCCCATGAAAACAATGACAGCACCAGCGTGTAGATCTGTGGACACATCACGCTGGGCACGGTATGGTCTATTCAGGCAATACATCCAATGTAAATAAGTTCACAGAGAACATGTAAAATACAGCAGACACTGTGTGACATTACAGACACAGGCTAACTGGGCAGACAGCCGAACCCGCTCATAAGCAGGGATTAAATTGGACTGAGGCTGTCCAGGGCTCAGTATGAGTCATGAGCAAGAAGCCGTTTTCAGATACCTTGTTATACAATGCGCTAATTAAAATGTGAACATCAAACAGAAACTTTTCTCTGGAGGAAAAAAAAAACCTGAAACCACCTCTCTAGTTTATCTGAAATCAGTGAAGTTGGAAGCAGGTTTCTGACAGACAGGCGTAATGCATCACAGAGAGCTGTACCACACAATGAAACACGTTTTAATGAACGTCTCAACACGTTGAAAGGATGGATGTTTTAAATTAACCGTAGGAGAAGTTCAGCTGGGTAGTCGGAACCCCCCCTGCTTGTTGGCAGACATCGACGTTCCCTCATTGATTCCGTGTCTTTCATGATATGGCCGAACTCACAGTCTCACAATGCTAGGCAGACTGTTCTCATCTGCATGGGGCTTTTCTGTGTCCGTAGTGTTCAGTTTCCCAGCCATTGCCTCTCGTCTCCAAGTTTGAAAGGTTTTCAGGTGGTTTGATTCTTAGATATTTACATATTAAAAGATATGCAGCCCCAAAATAAGCATCAGTTACTATAAATACTTCCCATAAAAATTGGTGCATTTAGGAAGTGCTGTTATCTCAGAGGTTCTGCTGTAATATATCTTTGGAGGAGATGGGAAGTGTGGATTTTCAGGTTTCCTTTCTGAAGATTATTATGATTTTTTTTGTAATATAGGCACCCGATATTAATTCAGTTCCCACATTAACTGGAATAGTATGACTGTCTGTGTTCAGCTGCAGGTTATGGGTTATTTCCCCTGCTGCTTAGGTCCAGGCATGTCATCTGAGACACGTTGGGCTCTTCTGTCTGGAGTCAGTGGTGAACGGCACATGGGTGGGGTGGGGTGGGGTGCAGTCAGTGGTGCAGTGCATGGGCACACTGGGCGTGGCTGCTGAATTTTGGGCGCAGAAGGAAAATGGGCTGGAATAGGATTAGGCTGAATATATTATCAGTGGGTGTGTTAATATGCGAAAGTATGAACGATTGCAAAAAAAGCAATCAAATTATAGCTAAAAACATTTTCCAACCTCTTTAAGCTTTAAATTAACTGTGAGTTTCCAAGCCCTTGTATACTCTTAGTGTTTAACAGCAGGAGTGTTTTTAGAGAGTTTTCAAAAATAAACTCGTCTGAATTAGAATTTTACTGAAGAGGTTCACACAGTAATTAGCTTTTTGTACCTTTGGTCTTGTTTTTGGCTTGAGTGTTCTTAAGCAAAAAAAAAAAAGAACATTTTTCTACATTCCTGAAATTGAACATCTATCCACTTGATAAAAAGGGCTGACAGAAATGTTGTTAGAAACTGACAGTCTTGAATTATTGACAGTGTTTCCCTGGGAAGGTTAAGTGTTTGAGTGGAATTTCTGAAGCGTGTGCTCATGTTACGGCCTGGCGACCATTTAGAATTACACATTATTTGCGGTTACGCTATAGCAATTTTCATAATATTAAACATGCCTAACAACCCTTGAATAAAGTATCTTAATGTGTGTGATCATAGGCTTTTTTCTGGATTAAGTCCTCATGACCTGTGTGTGTTGCCACGTTAAGGCCCAGTTACGCCCTCAGTGAAATGGCAGTCTCATCAGCGGACATGACAGGTGTCACCATGGGGTCACCTCTGTGATTGACAGTCTCGGTATCCACGCTTGGATCCTCCAAGTCGTTCATCGCGCGTGATGCAGCTCGCACGTCGTCAGCACACACCTCCGTACTGGAACGTCATAAACGTCCCGGTGATGGTTATGGTTTCCTGCGGGCCATAAATCTGTTTGTTACGCCCCGATATTCCACATCCTCTCACCCTGGTACGCTTGCCCGCGACACCCGGCCATGCTGAACGTAGACGTCGGCACCCTTCGCCGTTTGGAAGCCCGCTCGAGATGGTCGCTAATTATCCGCTAATTAAATTTATTGCGCCTCTGTGAGCGAGGTCATGCGGGGGGCGTTTTCAAGGTTTGGCCCCCAGGTCTGGATGTGACAGTAATGTAACGTGCGCACGCAATGACAAAAGAGTCGATTCGTCAAGTTTTTTTTTTCTCTCTCTCTCTCTCTCTCTTTCTGTCTATCTCCCTGTCTTGCTTTCTCGCTCTCTCGTTCTTTTTCGCTCTCACTCACTCACTCTCTCGCAGTCACTCTCTCTCTCCCTCCTTGCCTCCCTTCGCCTCCCCCCCCCAAAGCTGTTAAATATGTCCTGGGAGATGCTTATGGAATTTATAACAACTTTTTTTTTTTTTCAAATCAAATGATGCCACCAGTTTGTTCATTGCACATGAATCCGCTCAAAACTCAAACAGTATTTCAGCTTTGTGGTTTGCACAGTAAAAATGAAGTTGTCAGGATTGGTTAGCCTCTCAACGCCTCAAATTGCTTGGTGTGGACTTTTCACTTTTACTTTTTACTTTTGTGATAAAAAATGAAGTGCAAGCGCTTCTATACACACACACACACACACACACACACACACACACACACATAGATATGCTTTTAAAAAAAAAAAAGTAGTACTCTCACTGTTACCCTTTTTGACCACTCCAGGTTTTCAGTGGTCAAAAAGAGTAAAGGCATTACTTCATTGATCAAGGAGTTGGTCCACTGATATGATTGGTCCAGTAAACCAAATACTTACAGGCCTTTCCATATATTCATGCTCTTATTTCAAGCTACATTGTGATGGGTGCTTTTATTTCAGGTGCACATCACTGCACAGTCGTTTGACAAAAGTTTTTTTTATTTATTTGCGTATTATCTATTGGAATAATTTTGAGTGCAGGAAGTAAGCGAGCGCTCCTTTGGATCCCCGCACGTCAGGACTTGGAGAAGCTCTCTCTCCTTTCCTGCCTGTCTGGGGGAATCAGAATCAGTCTCTCGCGGGCGTCCTGCTCAGCAGGCCCCATTCTGTCTCCTGATGAGATTAGAACGTGCGCAGGAGCCTTGGCCGCCTGCCACCGTGCCACCGCTCGTCAGCTTGTCTTTTAAGAAGAAGAAGAAGAAAAAAAACGGGACAGCGTTTCACTTTCTTGTGTCCGGTGGCTCGTCCGGAATTAAAAAGCCAGACTTTAATATATTATTCTCTCTGAAACTAGCCAGCGAAATGATCCCCATGTAGACCTGCAGACTATACTGAGCCGTGCTGTGCTTATAAAACTACTCTGTTAAATCTCTAAATTTACCCTTTTTTTAACCAGTTTTACAGAAATAGGAAATGGCAAACTGCAGAAGAGTATTGTGTGAGTTTTCCTAGTGTTACTGCAGTAGTACAGGGTCAAATAATCATGTTAATTTCTTAGCATACTGTAGTCCTCACTCCAACAATTATGGTTAAAGGTCTCCTTTAATTTGGGCTCATGAGAACATGTCACATCGTCACGCACATCTCCGGAAATCTCTCTGGGACAGAATCCCCCCCCCGGGGGGTGAGTATTAACAGTGAGCAGCTGCTTATGCCCGTTTCTGATATCTCAGAGCACGTGAACGCCTGCTAGTTCCAACCCCCACCGCCCCCACCACCACCCCCCCCCCCCCACACACACACTCTCTTTTTTTTGGGAAGTAGTAATTCAGCTCCCGCTCGCGGTTTAAATCAGTCCCATTTGTCTTCGGGCCCTAATGCCGCCGACCGCCGTTGTCACACCTCCGCTGGGACCCCATGCATCACCTGGGGAACGCCGTCGGGAACCGCCAAATTGGCGCTTGAGTTACGAGCCCAAGGGCTCGGGGTGGGGGGGGGGGGGGTGGCTAATGGAAAGGGAATTGTTTTTTAAACCTGTCCTGTTCATTAACAGCTTTGGTGCTCCAGTCTCCGTCAAAGCCAAACCGACTCCTCTACCTGTTTAAGGGATTTTTTTTCTCCCACCCCCCCCAATCTACTCTGACTGCCCTGTAGAGAGGGAGCGCCATTGCAGCTGTGCAATTCTGCAATTCTGCTGATGGGTTTGAGCTCGATTGTCTCGGAAGCCACAGGTAGGAGAGATACCCAGTGACACAATCAGAGATAAGGTAACGGCTGTGGTGTTGCATGCAAAACATGGCAAAGCCAGCCTTCGGTGAATAGTATTTACAGGGAACTTGTAATGAGCGTTAGGTCTGAAAAAGAGGGACCCACTGCCAAGATGGTAAATAATTTTGTGAAGTAATCCTGTAATTGTGTGTAAGCGGGCACTTGGCAGTAGAGTGAGTCTGGAAAGTGTACAGGCTCTGGAGGCCGCGAGTAGCAGGAGAAATGAAGGGTACAGCCACGTGTCGCTGGTCAGAGGGCATTGTGGGAAATATCAGAGGCTGTCACTCCTGATCGGTGACGTCGAGGCCAGCGGCTCTCCTCCCCCCCCCCCTCCCTGTCGCCGGCACCGCGGTGGGTTCAGTGTGTGAAGCTTGGCCCTGTGCTCCTCCCAATGGAGGTGTGCAATGGGAAGGAAGAAGCCATTATTTATGCTGTGAAAGAAAATCATATCTCTCCCTCTCTCTCTCCCTCTCTGTCTCTCTCTCTGCTGGTGATATCAAGGCCAAACCCCAGTCCCCCAGGGCTCTCAGTTTGAATGTAGCGCTGTTCCCCTGGCCTCACGGTAAAATCAGTTTTTTTTTTTTTTTGTTTCTGTCCCCCGTCAGGTGGGAATTTGAAAGATTTTCTCTGTTGAGCTGTCTCCTCTCCCAGTTTCTAAGCAGCTCTGTCAGTCACAGACATACAGATGGAATCGTCAGTAGTTCACCGTGGACACAGTAATCGCCCGCTGCTGTACGAGACACATGCACACGCACACACACACACAGATGCGCACACACACACAGGCACACGTGTACATGCTGTGCTTATGCTGTCTCCGGGGAGCATGAGTGTGTTTGACCCTGGACCTCAGTGACTCTGGATCAGCTCCAGCCGAGGCCTGTGGCTGTGACTGAGGCTGATTAAACTGACTCTGGATCAGTGCAGGCTTGCAGTTGCTATTGTGATCAAGGTTGAGTGAACTGACCCTGGACCAGCTGTTTGAGAACAGAACAGAACAGAACAGAAAACAGCCGGAGCAGAATCAATCAACTCTCCATCCCAGTGCTGCACCCAGACCTCATCTGTTCCTGCATACAGAGCTGTGATGTAATCATATTCAGGGAGCCCAGGGGGAGGGTGATGCTCCCGAATGGATCAATGAACAAGTCACGGGCAGGGAGGGGGTGGGGGACTGTGGGAAAGGCTCTGATGTCACTTCCTGTCTACTCACTCGGTGCATGATCACTGTCTCTGGAGGCGGTACCGTTTGTGACAGCGGGGAAAATCTATAACAGTGTGCTGAAAATAAAAAATTCATAAATAAATTCCCATGATGCAGTTCTCATGTATTTCGGCCTCTCCTCAGTACCCAGCTGGAGAGGAGCAGGCCTGAGCATTAGTGTAATGGTGAAGCAATGTGCTTCACCATTACACTGACACTGGGGAGTTAGTCTGAATCTCTCTGTCTCTCTGCCTCCTGCTCTCTCTGTCTCCCTCTCCCTCTCTTTCAGTCTCTCACTCTCTCTCTCTCTCTCTGTCTCTCTCCCTCATTCCCTTCCCCCTGCTCCCATGTTCCCTGGGTCTGTATAGAGCCCAGTGTACCTGGCTGAGCCTGCACTGTCAGGTCATTTAAAGCTTTACGTGCCAGATTTATACCCAGCAGCATAATTATCAGGCTGAACATGTAAAATGTACTCTCTGAACCAAGCTGAAACTGTACTAAATTACATAATATGTCATGTACAGTACTGGCACAAATTATGGAAACACTTAATTTATATTAATGCAACATTTTGTATCAAATAATAATGATGAATGTAATATGTAATAAATGTAATATCAACATAGAACATGAAGAAATACTTAGCATTTGTGCTAAACAAGTAATAATCATTATACGTTCCTATGTGTATTAGTTCGTACCTACATAACTGGGCAGGCTAATGTATCTTACTGTTGGAAATTTTATAATCCGCTTGATCATGTATTGCTTTAACCGGAGTTTTTCTGCATAAACTGAAAATATTCACATTGCTGATGGTCGCATAATGTCAGTACCACTTCTGGTCTGGGAGAGAACTTTTTCGAATAGAATTTTGCAGACAAAAATGTCTTGGGGAAACAACAACAGAAGAAAGAGCTCAGAAAGCGGTTTTAAGAGTATTATAGTTCTTTAAAACGCAGCGTTTCCTTATTTGGACTGGTAGTGTATGTTACTCCGTAACCTAGCAACCTGCCAGTCTGGGGAAAGCTTCAAAGTCATTGATTTTCATACCTTTCATACCAGTTTAAATTGGACGTGATGATAAGCTGGTCAGCTCTTGTAAACATCCACAAAGTAACCACAAAGCACTGAAAAATGTAATTACACAGTTATGCACTTTGAAGAAGTCCTTCATCAACGGCTGTGTGATTTGCTAATTGCTACCGATTCAGATTTGACATCAAACAAACTCACAAATACAGCATCTTGTATTGCTCGTACTTCTGGTCAGGAATATTTTATTGCAGAATGAAAATATAAAACCCTGCAATATCGACTTGCTGGTTGCAATATCTACTTGCTAATTGAAGGACTTTGTCAATTTTACTGCTGACATACAATTGCATAGGGATGTGCAGACACATAGGTGATATAGTTGTAAATCCAGTAAATCTTTAAGTGCGATTGAGTTTCTGCTTCTGTATAATATTAACTTGATGGCAGCTCAGCAAAATAATGCGCTTTGTTGTTTTGTATCGTGGTCTGTTCTTATCAGATTACAATAGCAGATAGCCTACAACTTATGTTATCAATTTGAGCATTCCAGTCCATTTCCTCTCTGCAGCTCAAAGTTGAAAATTATCAACCAAAAGCTTTGAGTGAATTTCAACTTGATAAATGGTTGCTCGCATTTTTATAGTGCAATTGCCAACATATTTGACATAGGGTGGATGTCACATTTTGTAAGTTTGTAGCTGTTTTGTATCAAACTATTTCTACAGTTCAGAGTTTAGCCAGACGTTTCAGTGCGCTTTCCAGCACTGCCCGGACTCTCATAAAACAATCTTGTAAAAAATGTTTTATTTTTTTGTGTGGAAAAGTGTGCAGAACACCATCAGTTACAATATCTGTAAAAAAAAAACTGTCTTTGTACATATAATAGGTTTTTCTTCACATAATAAAAAGATACCCCAGAAATTCATCAAGTGAAGAGAGTGGCTTCTCTATGCACAGTTAAATTAACGAGCCACGTGTGACTGCTGGAACTCCTTAGTTCAGCGATTCCCTTTGCAAAAAATAGCTCTTTAAGCGGACTGGTACGAGATGAGCGTGTCTCCACAGTGATGTAAGGTCCAAGCTCTCAAAGCCATGGAGGGATATGTGTAGAGTGTGTGTCTTAGCGAGGCAGGGCCTGTCCAGGTTCTCTTTCCTGAACAAAAAAACAGCCCAAGGAAACTGTCTGAGCGTACAGGTAAGAATGTACAGGTAAAAGGAACTGAAGTTGGCAGGAGCCAAAGTTGTGAAAGGGATTTTTAGCACACCTCCTCACACTTCCCCGCGAAAGTGCAGCTTTAGTTCTCTCACCTTGTCAAAACGGCTGGCTGGAGATGACAAACTCTCCGCCTGAGCTGTGAAACTTTTAGTGCCCTGATTCAGTGGCACTGCGCTGCCGTAAGGTAGCTGTCCAGGAGAGAGAGAGAGAGTAGACGTTTTGTGAGAGGAAGTACATCACGTCTCCTGGCTTACTGTCTGCTCTTTTACCTTTTTTTCTGAAATGGCCAAAGCGTTGTGCAAGGCCTCTGCCACAACGCTGCCTACAAGCTCTGCTTGATGTGCATGCATCACAAGCTGCTTCGCTTTCAGAAACGTGTTCTGCACTATCGATCATTTATTGATAAATTAACCAACACTTTGTCTTTTGGATATGTCTGAGATTGTGAGATATTTAAAAGTAGAGATGGTAAGCACAGGACATCCCATGAGTTAAGCTGTCTGCCTTAGCTCCAAGTGGTATTGGAAAATGGCACTGAATTGAAGTGTTCGGTCTGATGTACCAAACAGTTATATACCTTCCTTATAAGAGTCATTGACTTGACTTTAGCTATGGGGTAACACGTTAGCGTGGTCAGAAAAAGGCAGTTGGAGTCATAATGTCACTGTATGCTTTGCCAGTTAAATGATAAGTATAAGTTTCAAAAGATAGAGTATAATAGTAGAATAATAGTGGTATTCATTTCATAGTTCACTTCTCTGTTCCACGTTATGTCCTCTCTCTCTGTTCTCTCCTCTTTGTGCACCCACTACTTAATTACAGTCATATTTAAAAATCAGATTATAATTCTCTGCTAATCACCACTTTCTCCTGGAAGGATAAATTTAGCCATGCTGTGTTTCTCAAACAGTCTGGAACATTCCATACTTGAAGGTCAGCGACTCAGTGGAGGTCATGTTATGTTTAACCCTTTAAGGTGTGAGGTCACAAGTATGTGATTAGAATGTCGTTAACTGAATGTTCTAATGCTGATGTAACAATTGCTGCAGATTGCTGAAAGCAGTGGAGTTCTAGAACATTCAAAGAAACCTACTCTTCGAGTAGCATGGTTAACCATGGAGAATCAAGAATTACTTTCAGTGCCATCATAAACTCAATTGATTTATTGCAAACAATACAAATAGGCATCAGAAAATGCAGACCATTGCCAATACCTGCATTGTAACCTTGAGCAGTTTAGCCCTTTGTAAATGCGTGTTTTCAAATAGGTCTCTCTGGAGAGAATTCTGTCTGGTGTCAGGTGGCTTCAAGCGAACTGGAGTACTGGGGAGCGATCCAGCATTACCTGCGGCTTTGAGGGAGTGAGGCCTACTGAGATGACTGTGGCTCTTATAGTGTTCATGTGAGAACAGGCACTCAGAAGATCATGCGTGGTGTTGTAGTTTTTTTCTCCCTCGTGCTTTCTGTGGATGTGCTGAAGCATAATGCTTTTGCTTAGGTGGCCACCGTTATCCAGAACAACGTCAGGACAAGTACAAGGACAAGGACATCGGCCAGTTGTTGCCACAACAACGTGAGCCAAATTGTCATGTTTTGCAAATGGCGAAATGGTCATTCACCGTTCTGTTTTGCTGCGTTTCCACGGCTCCACTTGGTTTTACGCTTCCTCTCACGCCCCCCACTCGCCCCCCCCCGCTCGCTCTTGGCAGCTGACCCGGCTCTCCCGGCGGGTTCTGCAGAGCAGCAGCTGAGAGGTCGATCTCTCCGTGCCACGGCGCTGGAAGGGTCCCGCCCGGGTGCCAGTTACGCAACGCTCCGCTCGTCCCTCCGCATGCGACCGCTCTTCCGTGAAGTCGGGAAACAAGCGAACGCCGTCAGGCGAAAAAGCAGGCCACTGTGAATTCCGCGTGAGCGTTGGGGGGGGGGGGGGGGGGGGGGGGGGGGCTGTGGGTGTATCCCTCCATGTTCCGCATAAGTAAACCCAGGCAGTGTGTTAAAACCGGTGTATCCCAAACTTTAATGGGTCTCGCTGCTCAGCGACGCTGTCGTCGCTGCATCTGCTATCTGTGCCTGCTGGTCTGCTGACTCATTTTTTTTGCGTGGCACACTATCCCGACTAAAACAGCCAACCCCGCTGGGGCCTCGTATTGATGCTGTGGGTGTCAGTTTGCATATGGCAACTTGTTAATTAGAATATGAATTTGTTAGAAGGTCTGAAGTGGTATGTCTGAATAAATTTAGATTTTTTTTTAACCCCCCCACATAATTGGTACTGTACTTCATGTACACTATGAGGAAGCAGATGTTAGTACCTTACCTTCTGACATGCTGAGAGCTAGGTTTTGTTCTTCTTCTTCTATTGTTTAATACTTATACTAAAAAATTGTGATTAAATGCAGCTGATTTGGTCTCTTGCTCCCTACTAGGAATCAGCAGCAAGGTTGATTTAGTGTACATGTGAAGGTAGCAGCTCTGTGACTTATACCACATTGTTACACTGTTAGTTGTGCTCATCTCTGGCTTTGTCGTTCTCCTGTTGTGTATGTGAGCAGCGTCAGTGCAAAGCCAGTGAGACAGACTGCGGCTGGCCAAACTGTAATCTGTGCCCCTGAAGCCTGGTGTGTAGCAATCGCTGATCAGCTGATTCTCTGGCCATGAAGCCCCTCAAACTGCTACCCGCACCCTGGATGAAGTTCTGTAACTGATAAAACCGTTTTTTCTTAGTGGGGGTGGGGCAGGTTTCCCATGTGCTGAGATGGGTCTGTGTGGAGGTTTTGTAGTGCTAAAGAGGGCTGTCATCTTCAGAGAGGGGGAGAGACAGAGGGGAGAGACAGAGGGAGAGGGGAGAGACAGAGGGAGAGGGAGAGGAAGAGAGAGAGAGAGAGAGAGAGAGAGACCCCTGAAAGCCAGAGGGGGGCCTTGTGTTTCTGCATTTCCACAGCACGTTTCTGTTCAGCCGACGCCCGTTTGAGAATAAGCAGGCATTCGTTTCCCTGGGAAGGAAAAACAAGCGGGAGTAATGCCTCATCGCTCGCTGCAGGAGGGCTGCATATTTCAGGCGTCAGAGATGCACGCGTACTGCTTTGTGTACCGAAGTCCTGTCCGAGATCCTCACCAGGAAACTGATCCTCCTCTCGAGAGAGGAAGGCTTGTTGTTGTTGCTCTTCATACCACCAGGCATTGCAATATTTGCATTCAGCTATTTTCTCTCGTGTATCTCTCTCATGTTCGTCTCCTGCGAGGAAGCTGTAGACATGTCCAGCGGTCAAATCGCTTGACCATCAATTGTGATTGCTTAAATAAGCCATGACGATGGGGAAAAAAAGTGGTTTCATTAATATTCCACCTGCTTGAAAATACCGGGCTGTGTACCTTTAACCTCAGCCTTTCCGTCAGTTTATTGATGTCACTGAAAACTAACAGGCTGCATTATGCCAGTGTATTATGGATCATTTTTGAATGGGGTGGGGGGGGGGCGTAAAAGAAAAAGGGAAAAGGAAGGTATAGTAGCATATTTAGGAATAGTTTCCGCTGGGCTTCCATAGTGGCGATATCCTTGTCCTTAACTTTGCAGTGGAGCCCTCTGATGGTTTTACCCACTCAAGTGTTGCCAATAAGCTGGTGCCCCCCTCGTGGATATGAAATCAGAACGCTGTCAGGGGATTATTATTAAGATGTATTTAAGCTCTCGGAAGCGGGGCTGAAAGCGAGGCCTCCATTAGGCTTCTGGAAGTCTCAATCATCTGTGCTAATCATTTCAGATGGGAGAGGGCCGTCACAGTGCGCCATTGTTCGCGGTGATTTGTCCTTTTGAGTACGTTACCAAATCCATCACTGTCCACGAATGGACAAACCTCCCCTTAACTGTTATTATGAATAGTTAAGGGCGGCTGTCGATTCTAAAGCGATTTTAATTGCGATTTAAAGTGCAATTTCCCTGTTTAATCAGCTGCGACACAAAGGCAGCCTCTGCTTTAAAAAAAAAAAAAAAAGAAGAAAATCTAAAATCTCAGCTTTTGCTAAATGCGAATCTCAAAAGAAATGAGCGTTATTGTAATAGGATCCATACAAGGACATTTTTAATTTAGTGTACTGCACACTGCAGTTTCACATTTTTTCCTCTAGTGGAGGTTTCCACTTTTTTGTCATGCATATTGTATTCCAGGTACAAGCCGCTAGCCCGCTCAAAGCTAGCCTGCTCCAAGCTAGCCTGCTCAAAGCTAGCCCGCTCAAAGCTAGCCCCTAGCCCGCTCAAAGCTAGCCCCTAGCCCGCTCAAAGCTAGCCTGCTCAAAGCTAGCCCCTAGCCCGCTTAAAGCTAGCCCCTAGCCCGCTTAAAGCTAGCCCCTAGCCCGCTCAAAGCTAGCCCCTAGCCTGCTCAAAGCTGAAGGCTAGCCTGCTCAAAGCCACCGCTCGCTCAAATCCGGGTACGATTTCCCGCCTGCTGTGAAAGAGAGAGAGGCAGACTCCCTCTCCTTCCTCCCCCATCAGTCGCCTGACAGCGGCGGGGGTGTGAATGATGAGCCAATCAGACGGGGGCGGGGATGGAGAGTGGCGGCGGCGCGTGCTCTGTCATCTGTGGAACTCGTCCAGGGAATCTGCCGAGGTGGCACTTTATTAATTGTAATTAAGATGGCAGGTGTGTCATCTTCAAAAGTTATTGCTACAGTACCTGTACACCGCCAAGGGTTTGGCATTTTTCCTAATTTCCCTCAGAAATAACCAGCGCTTGTTTTGTTTCGGATCCTGCCGGGACAAGGTCAGTTTAGGACTGCCTGCAGTTTACACCGCCCCCTGGTCCATATTCGCTTCCCCCACCCCCACCCCTCACCACCCCAAAACCAGCAGTGCAGCCAATGCTCTGTGTCCTTGCTCCAGACTACCCCACAATGAAGGTGTGTCTTCTTAGCCTACAGTACCTGCAGTCCATCTCTTGATGTGTCAGTATGGTATATCATAATGTTGAGTGAATATATCATATTAAATTATAAGTTTGTGCTTTTTGCCATTGTAGCAGGATTTACTGAGGCAGCAAAAATGACAGTACTGTGAAAGGAAAAAAAAAACAGTGCTGTTATGAAAATATGTTCATGTATTGGCTTCATATACTTTTGACCCATTAAAATGTCAAACAATGTTTTGAAAGACACATAATAGCATAACAGTCCATCGGGCTGACACACACACACACACACACACACTCTGAGAAGTGTGTTGAGAAGGAACATGTATAATGGCTGGAGAACTAAGTGAGTCTGACAAGTAGAAATTTGCTAATTTAAGCTGCAAAACAAACACTTGTGAGGGGAGGTGGGGGTTGGGGGGGGGGGGGGGGATGTTCAAAGAACGGCTTCTCAGTCTAAAGTGGCAATTTAAGACTCAGTGTATGTGGCGGGGATGCCATTGTTCTCTATTGTCTTCCACAGACAAGCACAGAACTCAAATGGCTGTCACTCCAAAGCACTGCCGCTTATTAGCGAGCTCAGCCGTGCGGCACCTTGCAAGACTAGAAACCCTCAAACGCTTTGGATTTGCGCTTTGGTGAAAGAAGAACAAAACAACAGAGAAATCTGACTTTAAGAAAAGAGGATGGAAAATCCAGCAATAGAGGGAAAATGCAAATTAGCGTGCGTCAGTCTTTGTGATCCCTGGGATTTTACAGTACGTTCATTATCATTGTACAAGCACTCGGTTCTGTTGAATTTACTAAAACGTGTTAATGATCAGAGTACCATGTTTATGTTATGTCCCATAGTCCCTTTAAAGCTCGCTTCACATGCAGGCATTCAGGTGTGTATATACCACATGCATGCAAACACACATACTGTATTTAAAAAAATAAATACAGCGTTTTTTTGTATGTCCGCAGGATAATATCAACATTGGTCCGGGATCCTCAGTATTTTTTTTAGAAGCGCTTGTGTCCATGCTTGTGTATGGCCGCAAATGTGTGTGTGTGTGTGTGCATGCGTGTGTACGCACATGCGTGTGTGTGCATGTAAAATGTACGAAAATGGTGCCACGTCTCTTCTGGACACAGATAAACTATTTAAAGGTGTTTGCACGGTGACTGGCAGTTACCTATTAGGTTTGCCTTACAGACTATTACAGCACTGTGCTTATTGATTATTCATACTTAGGTTATTTGCTTTAGAGGGAATGATACTGACTGCAGTCATTCAACCCTTCAGTGCATTGCTTAACTCATAGCCCTGCTTGTTTGCTGACTGTGACCCCACCCTGCTTATGGTGAAATGTAGCCAATCGTGCCTTTGTAAACTCCCTGTTCTAATTGGCCCACGGCAGTGTTCCGTCTCGGACATTTGATCGTCATGCTTCTGTACGTGGCCCCAGTCGACTCTCACGATAAGCACCTTTTCCCTTTGAGCCACACGGGAGCACGTCTTGTGCATTGGAATCGTTTTCACAACAGTGCAAGACGACGATGATGCTCACTTTATTAGACGTAGTGTGTATTGCTGTGATTGGCAGCCCGTTGCAGACAAGCCTGCCGTGTGTTGGCGATGAGAGACTGCTGTTATCACGGCCTACATTTGGTCCATTCTCTCAGTCACTGTTGAGGGGGGGACGCCAGGGTGGTGATAGGCTTCTGTGACGAGACCTTCTGTGACATCACAGGAGAGAATGCAGGTTCTCCAGAAACTGGTCCCCTGTGGAAGTCCAACCTTCAGTCACTTTGTGGGAGCGAGCAGCTCAGCGGAGATTATTGACTGCTCTGCGGGCCGAAAATAAAAATAAAAATATCCTGACCTTTAAAAAGTTAGCATACGGATTCATGGCTGGCCTCTGGGATTCCTGTTCACTGTGTGAAGGCCTCCGTTTGGAGGAAACTCCGCTGTTTCACCAGGGAGCCCTGCACTCTCAGGACAGTTCAAACAACACGACCGGGAGGTTCAAATGAGATGACTTACTGGTGAACCCCTTTTACTGTCTGTTGGCTACTCGACTGATCCTTTACTACTAAATTTTAAATCATAACGCAACAGTGCTGTGATCGGCGTGCAAGAGGAAAAATGCCTTATTTTGGCCCTCAGGGGACTCGCAGTCACACGTCTCAGACGGCACAACGAACGCCCTCGCTCAGCGGCGGCGTCTCCCCGCGTGCTCTTCCGTCGCGCGTCGAACCCGAGCTGTCGACAGTCGACAGGCCACGTCCGAAAAAGTCGTCCGTTGACGGAACGACAAAGAATGTGTTGGCTGCCATCTTAAAGCGAGTGTTTTCTTTTGCGAGAAAGACAGCGCCTTCCAAAAGTGCGGTCATGGTACTTAATGCACAATGGGAAGGACTCAAAACACAAAAACCGCCGTTTCTGTATAATAATAAAACATATACACGTGCAAGTACCGTTAAATAAAAGCCAATTGTATTTTTACCTGGTTCATCTTTTAGTCTCAAACTCAGATGTCTTAAGTATGTAGAACAAATAACTAATTTCACTCTGCTGTTAGAGTACTTTTGAAGAGCACTACAACTGGGACAGCGAGAAAGTCCAAAGTCTGAGGATTCATTTTAAAGCCCATTTTTTTAAAAACTGCAGGTGTGTTGGTAGTGAGAACTGTAGAGTGCTTTCCAGGAACCCACTCAGAATTTAGAAACCTCTGTACACTGCCATACCACGTGGAATACAGTGCCAAGGACAATGAAGGGCAAGTTGGGCTATTAATCATCTTCATGAAAAATTGCATGCAAGAGAATCGGACGCATCCTACGTATGAATACACTTAAAGAGTGAATCGTCTGGCGATTTCTGTTCCTGGAACCAGACTGTGTCCCGGGTTCGACGGCGACATCTGATGCCGGAATGTTCCTCCGCCAGACGGTGTCATCGGCCGGGGGGCCTATTGGACAGCCTGAACGCTGAGCGATAAATCAGAGACACCAGACCTCAGGTGGAGCACCTGAAAGATAACACCGTGTACGGTGGATGGCCAGAGCCTCAAGGGATCCCATAGGCTTTTAGGGCCAAACTAATGAAAAGAGATACATCACATTGTATTTTCAAATATTGAAAAAAGCAGGGGGATGATCCTGATGAGGAGATGGATTTTTTCTTTTCCTGGCTAGCATCTCTGCATCTTGTCCCAATCAAAGTGATCTTTGCTTAGTTGAGTGGATCAAAATCTGGCATGATGTTCAAGCAGTAACAATTTAGATTCCAGTTCATGCACAATCAGGCTTCATTGAGGGTAGAGGCAAATGAAATTTAAATATTACAGATGCAGCCCTTAACTGATTCCTACAGCTCCCTTGGATCCTCACCTGAACCCTGATTAAATTTGAAAAATTATGAAAAATTTGGCCTCATATTCAACTTTGAAATATTTGTGTGACAGTGGAGTAGTATTGAATTGCAGTCTGTCTGCATAAGTGGAATCATCCCCTACAGAAGCAGTACAGAGAGCTGTCCTATGATCAAATTAAGAACTTGGTATCAAAGTGGAAGTGTGCATCTCTTTTAAAATAATCTTGGATACGAAAATGAAGTCAGGTAAGGAATGCAACTTATGTTCTTCTGAAAGACAAGTAAATTTAAAAAAAAGGATTTTGTATTCACCAAATGTCATAAAGTGTTAAACCATGTGCCTGTTTGCACAGAGCGAGAGAATCTTTCATCTGTCCTCTATTCTGGGCCACTGTTGTCCTGCAGTAACTTATGATCCCAATGGAATTTTGGATTTCCCCCCCGACAGTAATAAGATGATCAGAGAAATCTTAACATCTATATTGTGAAAGATATCATAGAAAGTCTTCTGTTCCGTGGCAAATCTCCTTGGTTCCTTTGCAACGTTAATGCTGGCAATAGCAAAAATAAGGCTCCAGAACGGTACAGCACAAACTGTGCTGTGCTACGACGGACGCACCTGTCATCTTGGACTCTGAGGAACAGGAAGCGATGGTGTGGTAAGTTCGGTTGGCAAGTCTAGCATTTTGTGCCGTGTGTAGGCAATGGGTTTCCTGCAGCTTAGCATAATCAATTTTTCTCCTGTATCTCAACATGCCATTTTCTTACAAGGGAAATTACGAATACAGTAATTTGAACTGAAAAGTTACAAGTTAGCAATGTGAACTGATAACCATGAAAAACATCACATTTGCAGTGGTAAGCATAATAAAATTTGGTCCTGTGCAGCGCAGTGCGGTCTGCATATTTGGACAGTGACACAAAATTGCTTTTTCGGTTCTGTACTCAGTATTCTGCACTTTGGGTTTGGGATAAAGCAGTATGAGGTTAAAACGCAGACTGTCAGCTTGAATTTGACGGTATGTACATCCATATGGGGTGATCCGTGTAGGAATTACAGTCCATTTTATGTGTAGCCCCAAACTTTAGGGGAGAAAAAGTAATTGGATAATTAGCTGCTCAGCTGTTTCTTGGCCAGCTGTGTGTCTTTGCATCATTAGTTCACGGACGGACTAAAAAAAGTTTTCAAAAGTCATAAAATACTGCCAGGATAAGTAATAAATGAACCAGGTGCTATTTTAAGCCTTCATAGTAAACTTCGTAGTAAAAAAAAAAAAGTCTGATCCGTTTCCTGATAAATAGCAGAAAAGACTGACTGATGTGCGAACATCGATTAGCAGACTAAGGCTGGCCAAGCAGCATCGGCTAACTAGCGTATGATATCAAAATAACAAAAAAAAAAAATATCCATACATGATATGATATACATGATATACATGATAAAATATATATCGGCTAGCCAGCCGCTGTCTTTGCACTGCAAAAAAAATGAAATAAATAAAAATGTCGGGAGGAAATCTGGGAACAAAACCCCCCACACTGTTATGAGGAGAGCTGTGGTTAAGCGGAGATCGTTGCGTGTTCGTGTGGAGAGGGTGTTATTAGCGAGGTCCCGCAGACTCGCCCAACCGGCGCGATCGCCCGCCGCCAAACGCATGTCAGCGGGGAACTCGGGTGTAGCCGAGCTAGCGGCCTCCTCGGCTGCGCGGTTACCCCCGGTTACGCCGCTGCCTGCTGCTCCTCCCCCCCCCCCCCATTACATTACATTACAGGCATTTGGCAGACGCTCTTATCCAGAGCGACGTACAACAAAGTGTATAACCATAACCAGGAACAAGTATGACGAAACCCCTAGAGAGAAGTACCGGTCCAAGTGCAGGGAACAACCGCATAGTTCAACTTGGACCCTGAAGGTTAAACTGATTAACACGACCACAACGAGAACGGCAACAACGCAATCTATGGAAAAAATACAAGTAGTCGTTAAGACAGTTAATGCACCTAGTCACCTACGAAACAACTGCCTAGTTACAACCCTAAGTTTAGTCATTTACAGGGGGGAAGAGAGGGAGGGGGAGAGGTGCAGTCTGAAGAGGTGAGTCTTCAGTCGTCCCCCAAACACAACGAACACGGCATCCCTTCCCGCCCAGTCCACACACGCACGCCAGCACAT
Organism: Anguilla anguilla; assembly: GCF_013347855.1. Taxonomy (NCBI): domain Eukaryota; kingdom Metazoa; phylum Chordata; class Actinopteri; order Anguilliformes; family Anguillidae; genus Anguilla; species Anguilla anguilla. The sequence goes on from NC_049207.1 coordinate 3,212,464, forward strand.
GCGCACACGCGCACGCAAGCACATACACAAACACTCAGTTATCTGCACACAGTATCACGCATGCACACACACGCACGCATTCACGCACTACATGCTAACATGCACATACACGCATGCACGCGCACGCATACATACACAAATACCCCCCCCCCCCCCCCGTGAAAAAATCGGCTTCCTGGCTTCTCTGTGCCGGCCGTGTCGTGCCAGAATACCCCCGGAGAGTCGGGCGAGGCGTCTGCTGCATCAGGTCTTTTAAAAATTTTATGTAGGTGGGTTTTTGCTGAGTCTTATGAGTGTGAGGGTACAGAAGGAACAAGCCTGCAGGCTGTGGAGGAAACGCAGCTCTTAGAACAGGTTTTATTCGGGAATTATTTGGGACGCCGCACTACTGTAACGCTGATTAAAAATCCGAGTAGAATTAAGCACCGTTCCCAGACACGGAGAGAGGGAACTTCCTGGCTGCTCGTAAGATGTTGAAGTGAGCAGAGGATCTTAAATTAGATGTGGTGGGACTGCCTAATCTCAGTGTTCTTATTGCCTGGAGAGGGGGAACCCATGCCAAAGACATTCCATGAGGAAGGCAGGGGTATTTGAACCTTCGACACCCTCTTCAAGGCCCACCACTCAGGCAGTTACACGGTCTGTTACTGTCTTCCGTGTCAGCCAGCTTTGACTCTAAGAGCTGCTCTCTGTCATTGGAATAAGAAATTGGGTTTGAGTTCTCAGAAAAAAAACTAGGCAGTTCTTTTTCAATGCTCTGCTTGCTTTTTCGTGAACTGCCGAATTCTCTCTGAGTTAGCACTAACAATTTTTGCCCCCTGTCCTCTGGAATGAAGAGGGTTGTGTCTTTAGAATTTTTTTTTTAAAAGAAGCAGCGTTGCTTTTCTAAGCATGTTTCCACAGTCTGCTCCTCTCAGCAGATGGTCCTTCTCGGCTTTTTGCAGATACAGTGCAGATACAGAGGGAGACTGACCTCTTTCACCCGGCTCACTCAGCTGGCAGAAAGTATGCGATAAAAGACATAAAATGCAGCGTTCCTGTGGAAACTGTGCTGTAGAACAACAGAGAAATAAGCGAACTTGGAGCCGTAATGTCAGCCGGCTCAGCCTCCTTATTTGCAGTCTGCTCGCCGGGCTCTGTTCTTGGAAACTAAAGTAATCAAAGCTTGCCCTTATGCACTCATTTCAAGCAACGTGCATTAGAATTAATGGGGCGCCCAATCAAAGGCTGCGATTTGCTATGTCGCAATTTGCAGCTGAAATTCCGCCTTTATGGCAAATGCTCTCAGCTGCAGAAAGAGCGGCTTTGAGACTAATTCGGTTAAAAGCATTTTAATTTACTGCTCCACCTGATTTACTGTCTGATTTCCCTCCTTATTTATCATCCATTACTTCTTTTGGCTTGTTTAAAACTACTTTAGCAACTGGTTTTCAGATAATGGAAAATAATGTTCATGTTATTTTTTTTTGTTTGTCTTTTTTTAAATTTTTTGATGATGGACCTCGCGAAATGTTCATTGTCTGTTGAACTGTAACTTCTTTTGTATTGTAGGAACTTCCCTGAAAACGAGAAGTGACTTCTCAAGCGGCTTATCCCGCTAACAGATGAATTAAAATAAATAAATAACATGTCAAACCTGTGATGCAGCAAATGGGATTTTGACTGAGCTCTCCTACAGCGGGCGCTGAGCTAACCGCTAAGTACAGACGGGTAGCTTAGGCAGTCAGGGTGTTGTGGAGTACAGACTGGAAAAACGGGCGCAGGAATTTATTCCCAGGTATGGAGACGCTACCCTTGAGAAAAAGAAAAAAAAGCTTGGCTTTGAGTGCATATCTAGGTAATGCAGTTGATAAGATAAAACGGCAAGCCGTCTATGGGAGCCGGGGGAAACGGTGTGCTTTGATTAGGGATCCAAGCCCCCGCGAGCGAGAGACAGTTTCCCTTTTCCGCGCTTCCCTTTCAGTTCTCCTCGGAAGAATTCGGGCTAGCAGCTGAACGACGCAGTCCCCAAGGTCGGCTTGCGTCTCTCCTCACCTGAAAATTACGCGAGACCGCGGACGTTTGTGTTCGCTGTGAGGATAACGTGGCTCGCTAGTCGTCTGCCACTGAAACAGACCGCTATTTTGCACGTATGCTGTAAAATCAGATGTAGTGAGTTTTTGTCCCAGTATGTAATTCAGATTAATGTTCTTTCTGGCAGTATTCTTTGGCAAAGCACAAAAATAGCTTGCTATCGCTACAAGTTCTCCAAGTTGCAAAGAATAATTGAACTGAACATACATTCTCTTTTTCCAAAGTTTCTTCCTTTGGGACGGTAAATGTCCGTCCTAGCGGGATTTCAAAATGCCTAAAAATGTTTTGCTTGTTCTATAGACCATATATAAACAAATAGCCTAATATTATTTTGTTTATCGTGCCCTCTTTTTTAAATGTAACATACAGTGTCTCACACTGTATTAGCAACTCACAGAAGACAACAGCTCAATACTCCCAGACATGCATGCAAAATTGTGCTTCAAAATCAGCACATGCAGCCTTATGGGTCGTAATTGCTTTGTTTGAAATGATTAATGGGTTAATGTCACGGCAATGAAAGAAGGTTATGGTCTGGATCTAGTTAAACTATGTGCCCTTAACTTGGGCTCACAGTGGAATTGCAGGGCTGGTAGTTGGGCGAAGCTTCTCAGAAGTTAAACACACAGTAGACTGAAATACAGACGCAGGTGTGCTGGCCTCTATAGGCCTCCACACCTTTTTTAGTAACACAGTGTTGGACTCTGCATGTTTGTGGTGAGCATAAGAACACCTGGTGACAGAAACCAGGTCACTCCCTGGTTCCGTCCTTTTGCTTCATTTATTAATATGTTATTGTGAATTATGTAATCTCCCATGTGACTTCAGGAAGAGTGGTGAGGTACTGTAGGCTATGGACTGCCCCATCAGCACCCAGGTCAACAGACACAGTACGCACACACGCGCACGCACACATACACGAACACACCCACAGATCCACGCATAGACAGACAGACGGACACACACATGCACGCGTGAACATACACAAGCACACACGCACACACGCGTAATATAAATAGATTCAATGTGTGTGTGTGTGTGTGTAAGCACTCGTCATTGGAAAATACACGATTTGCGGTACGCCATTTAAAAGAAATAGCCCATAAAAATAATGGCTGTAAATTCAGAAGCGATGTCTTGCCCTTGTAGTCATTTTACTGTAAACACATTTAGCTGTAATAACGCCAAGGAGGGAAAATAAGCGAACTGTGTTATTTATTTTATATTTCCGGCATTAATCGATCAATGTAATTTCTGTTCCTAGAGACGAACATTCAATTCCGGGGATTAAATTATTCAGAGGACAAGTGGAATAATGTATCACGGCCTATTATATAAATGTATAATTAGTCATCAGAATTTAATGCTTATTAAAGGACACAAAGAGATGGAGGCTGCATCTCAACTGCAAGTCTTTTATTGGAGGAACTCCAAGCTTGTTCCAAACGCCGGGTGTAAGTCCATGGCCTTACCTGGTGCCTTTTCCCGCCAAAGTCGAAGGCAGCATCCACTGATTAACATTTACAACAACACAAGTGTAGTGGAACAACCTTTTGGTTTTGTCATGTCTAAAAATGATGGTGTAATTGTGTAATAAGTTGAAGAAGCGGTTTGATGTTTTGCCGGCGGCAGTTGCTCCACTAGCCCACGGTTGGCTCAATTCATCATCAAAATCATCTGTTGAGCTTTGCAAAGCATGCTGAATATCACATGGTCAGACTGTAAGCCATCAGTTGTTCATTTTGTAAATAGCGATCTCATACAAGGCGCATTAATGCTCTGAGAAGACATGTACCTGTCCTTTTGAGCTCCCTTCACAGTTTTACGGCAACTTTTTTTTGAAGGACACCAGAGGTGGAACGTCCAGGGGTTTGGGGTCGCCATGATTCTTCCACCCCTGAGCTCAGCCAGCTGATTTCACTAATTAGTTCGACCTCCTGTCTGAAGAACTGTGCTAATTAGCAAAATCCAGGTGATTGGAACAAAAAATCCTGGGGGGACTTTGACTTTCTGAACTTGGACTTTCCACCTCTGAAGGCCAGGGGCAGCAAGCTTCTTTCTTCCAATGGAGAAGAAGCCAGAGAGCCAGAGTTGAGGAAGACGAGACCTGTGCTGGTTAGATTAACTCTCTTTTTCGGGGTGGAGTTTCTTTGTTTCTTTTCAGCCGTGAATGTAGGGAACGCGAAGTTTACGTGCGCGTGCGCAACCCTATGCTTTCTGTCTGAGCCCAGGGTGCCTCAAGTCTTTACTGCTACTGCTTACTACTACTATAAGTTTTATAGTCCTTCTATATGTACTTCAGCGACGTATATTAAACTACGTTATCAATAATGCACTGGGAGCTAGACACTGGACCTGTTGCCCGTAGGCATTAAAGCATTAATGCTTTAAAGAGCTTTTTTATAGAGACCCTTTCCTATTACACGAGACACGCCCGTCTCTCGTTTAACTATGCCTTGATGCTGTTATCTGTGATCTGGCTGTCTCCCTAAAGCCATATATTTTTTTAATATTCTGACTTTAAAAGCCATGTAATAAATTACTAGGCTGTCAATGTTACGAAATAGATTAGAGAAGAAAGTGGTCCCCAGGTTTTAATCCATCATTGTCACATTTTTGTCACACCTAAGATGGTGGCACAGCAGTAAACTTTTCTCCACAAGAGCACATTACAGGCATTTAGCAGACGCTCTTATCCGTCGCGATTTACACAACGTTTTTACATAGCATTTGTGTGGCATCCATTTATACAGCTGGATATACATACTGAAGCAATGCAGGTTAAGTGCCTGGATCAAGGGTACAATGGGAATCGAAGCTGCAACCCTTAGGTTACAAGACTAACTCCTTACCCAGAATACAAAGCAAGTCATTAGTTTACATCACTACCATTCCTGCTCTGAACTGTACCCCCATTCCAAAATCATTTGGCACCCTTCCAGAGTACAGGCAGGAATTATTTTCCTCTTTTTCTTCTTCTTCTTTTTTCTCCAGTGGCTTATGCATATTCAGATTATATGTGCGGTAACATAACAATGGTTCTCTTGGGATGGCAGAAAACAACAGTGGAATACGTACAGTGTAGACTGCAGGGAGAGCCTCAGCTTCGCGTCTGCTGTTGATGATAACAGAGGACTGAAAAAAAAGCATAATAAAACTATTACTGCTACTGCAAGCGTCGCCTAAAGCTCTGTGAAGGGGTTTTTGTAATGCTCTCCCATATGTGTATGTGTCCTGAACCTATCTTTCAGCAAACCTGGTGTTTTACAATTATCCGTACCCAAAAGTCCACTGCAGGATAAATGCATTGGCTTGGTAAGAAATAGCCTAAGCATTTGTTTTCTATTCTAATGTCATTCACTAAAATGGTTCTTAAAGCCCTAATCCTCAGAAGTGGATTGCTTTTAGCCCTGTTTTGCAAAGTGGTTCGAAGTTACGCAGTGTACTGGCTGATGGGTATTTGTCTTCAGGAACAGGTATTTTCTCGGAAGAAAGGCTTCCAATCAGCTGCACGGTGTCTCCACTGAGCAGTGGTGCTCGATCATGTGCTGTGGAGGGCTGAGAGTATTTAGGCTTTCATTCCAACCAGTCGCTACACCTGCTGATTTCATTCATTAACGCACCTTCAGCCAGAGAGGAGGGAAGCAATTAGTGAAATCAGCAGATGTTGTGATTGGTTGGAATGAAAACCTGCATAGTTTTGGCCCTCCATTGCACATGATTGACCCTCCATTGCCGTAGAGGAACCCTATCTAGTCCATGTGTTCTTCGTCAGGCAAAATTATAAACCTATACCACGTGTGCATACTAAATTGCATTTTAAATGATGATCTATTATATAGCAGTAATCCTCATTCCTGGCCCTGGAAAGTCACAGAGTCTGCTGGTTTTTCTTTTCTCACCTGATCAGCAGCTGATTCAGACCCAAGAAAGCAGGTGACCCCAGTTAGCTCTCAACAGGGCTTTGACTAATCAGCAGCTTTAACTGATCAGTTGCTATGCTACACAGCTGCTGAGTAACAACAGAAGCCAGCAGACCCTGTGGGCCCCCCCGGGACCAGGATCGAGGACCGCCGCGATGTACCCTTACTCTAACGCATCGTTCTTCCCTTTTAAAAAGCAGGCTCGGGTCCATACGCTGAGCGCGTGAGGCGATGCCCGTTTCGGGGGCGGGGCTAACCCGATCATTCCGCTGGTCTGGCGTGAAATAACGCCCGCCACGTCGTCATGGAGACAGTCCGCGGTGACGAAAAGGAGCGTTTGCGCAGACAGACGCGAGCCGCGTGTTCGGACCTCCCCGGCCCTCCCCCGAGCCCCTCGGGCCTCGCCGGGCCCGTCGGATTATCAACCGCGCGAACCTCGTTCTCTTCCGCTCCGCCGACGCCGTTCGCGAGCCCCTCAGGTGTGCTCGCGGTGCGAATGGGGGTGTCGGTGGGCGGGGGGGGGGGGGGGGGGGGCGGGGACGGGAGGCGTCCTCCGCTCAGAGAGTACCCCAGAGAGCCTCTCTCCGCTGTCGGGTTCAGGGGTCGGCGGGAAAATGGAGGCTACACAGATGGTCCCCTCGGCGCGGCGTAGCCTAATGGAATCTTTTTCCCATCATCCCTCTCTTCTGACAGATAGGACCGATGGAGCCTCTGGCTCCTTAAATGGTGCCATTTTCGACTATTTCAGCTCGGTGTTTTGGGCCAAGGGTTTATGCAGAAAGTCCAGGCGTTCATAAATCATCTTTGTGCCCTTGACATGGTCTATGGTGGAAGAATCATTAACATGTATGAAGTTGTATGAAGCTACTGGGTGCCATTAATAACTTATTTGTCCAGCCACTGGTGCATCCAGCCAGGGCCTTATGACCCCAGTGTCCTGGAGTCAATTTTAGTTGACTAAGACTAAGATTTAGTCTGTGGGTAAAGCCACTTGGATTTTTAAAAGTTATTTTTACTCTCTATGTATCGCCTTTCTTTCATTACAGGTAATCGCTGAAATTGTAAGCGAGTAAAAATTTTCATTGCCATTGCTCAAAAGCTCAAAAGATCAGAATTTGCTTAGATTTTAAAGATTGAAGAATGAAAATGAGTTTTATGGGTACGCAAATATCCTTTTTTCGAAAGGAAATGACATCACGTCTCGGCTGTGAGTGTTGGCGATGCCCGTGACTGGCTGCCACATTTACTTGCTTCTTTGCTGCCACCCATGCCATGCCCCCATTCTTCAAACCCTCCCCCCCCCGCCGTTTGTCCCGACCTGAGTTACCCCGGTTACAAACAGCCGCAATTCAGCCGATAAACAAACAAACATCACGCGGTTAACGGAAGGGGAAAAGTAATGGGACCAGTCCCAGGCCAGACAGAGCACCCCAATCCGCCGTTTGGGATGGGTGTGGCACGGAATCTTAATGGGGGAGGGAGGGGGGGGGGGGGGGAACGGAAAAAAAAAACGCAGTTATTGAAGGCCTGCGATGCCGCGAGTGGGAGATTCGCCCGAGCCGGACGGGGAGGGTGATGTAATCTCCCGCTCAGCCGTAACCGCATCAGACGTGTAATGCGATCGGCTTATCAGCCTGTTATTAATGGATCTGGAGTTCTCCCGCCCGGAAGGCTCGGCGGAGCAGACTCAATTTAACGGCGGGACGGAGGACTCGGCAGGCACAGCGATCGCCCCCGTACGCTCCGCGAGGGGGGGTGCCGCCGCCGCCGCCGTCCTGCCATCCGAGCGCGCCCAGGGTGCCCCGCGCCAGTCGGGCAGATAGGGTACTTCTTCCCCAGCACGGGGCACTTTTGGGCATTCTCTTCTATGACCAATCGTTCTGTTAGTTTGGGCTTCTTGTCCAGCTTATGAAGTAAGTACACACCACAGCTGGGTGTTAACAACCCAAACAGAGGCTTACACGGCTGGCTTTATGTGGCCCATTCCCCTCATGCTGTTCAAAGGCAGATTCAGTTCTTTTTTTGGGCTTTGCTGTCTTGGTCCACTGCGCAATTTAAGGTGAGTTCACACTGAAGTGTCATCGTAGACGTTTGCTATTCAGTACAGAAAGTGGTGATAATACTGCAACTGTTATTAATGTTGTCGTTGTGCAGTTTGTACATAAGAATGACTTATTTTTCAGTCCATGGTCAAATTTGAAATCCAAAGATTTTTATGACCAAATTTATGATGGACTATGCCCTCTGCCATCTAAACTGACGTATTTTCCTTCTGTTTTTGCAGACTGAAATGATTTTGCTCTCCGTAAGTTAATCACTTGTGGCCCTCCCCCCCCCCCCACAATTTTCTCGAACAGATTTAGGGATGTAGCTAGTTGGCGAGGAGAGTGTGCTTGCGTTCGGCGTGGCGCGCAGGAGCGTAATCTGACAGTTCGCTGCCATGGAGATAATCCCAAAATGTGACGGGGGATAAAATTCAGTTGAATGAGGAAACAATTCCTGTGGAGACGTCCCCGCCACTGTGGCGCTTCCTCATCTCTCATGGAAATGCGTTTTGTTCTCACGGAGAGAATACGCATGCATGCCTCAGAGACTGCAGTCACAACAGCCGCCCGGATTTCATTCAGCCGAACAATGGCGCCCTTGTTTACAATGCGCAGCGCCTATTGATTTCACAACAAGCCGGTTAATTTAATTTGATAGAATTTTGCCTCGGATAGCAGCCCGTCAGTATTTGTATGCGGCGCAAAGACTCTGAACATAACATCCACGTTCCTGTGCTCCCGAAAGTCTGTACTGACTGTGCTCAGTCAGTATCCACAGTAACGGCCCCTTACGAAGATTGAATGCGCCTCAATGTATTGTAACTATATGTAGCCTTTCTAAAAATATGATTCATTTTTTCACAACAAAAAGCTGCAATATGTTGCAGCTTATGCGGCAGCCTATCTATGGTGTTGTATGTGTTACAAAATCGTGATAATTTATGCGTGTTTTCCCTTTTCTTAAGGGACATTGAATAGTTGCACATTACATTAACAGCATTGGGTGATGGTACCATGTCATACGTGGAGTCAACATGACAGTTCTCATACGTGAAAACTTTGTTTTGGTTTTTAATGCTGATCTACATGGGTTTATTCCAAGTGGTTCCCATTAGCAGGTATATAGGTAGCATATAGGGTCATATGATGAGACTGGAAACTAGAACTCAGTAAAAAAAAACTCATTTTAATTGGGGAAATACAAGGAGAATACGTGGAGCTTAAATGGAGATCCTGCTGTTGATGGACTCTCTGTGTGATGGACCAGAGCCGTTACCCTCCAGTGGCCCACTGACGCCTTCGTGTTACCTAACAGGTGGGACGGAGATGGAGGAGCGCTTTGTACAAACTTTCAGTTCGATGCCTTCCTCCTTCCTTTCCTCTAGCAACCACGTTTGTCTGCTAAGAGAACACAGAGGGGGGCAAGCATTATTAATGCTCCTAAGAGTAGGCCCCAGGTTCCTAAGAGTAGGCCTCTCCCTCCTTAGAGTAGTCCTCACCCTCCTAAGAGTAGGCCTCTCCCTCCTGTGAGTAGGCCTCACCCTCCTAAGAGTAGGCCTCACTCTCCTAAGAGTAGGCCTCTCCCTCCTGTGAGTAGGCCTCAGGCTCCTAAGAGTAGGCCTCACCCTCCTAAGAGTAGGCCTCACCCTCCTAAGAGTAGACCTCACCCTCCTAAGAGTAGGCCTCTCCCTCCTGTGAGTAGGCCTCATGCTCGCGCTGTGTGGTAGCGCTGTTAATAAATTATGGGATGTAACCCTTTTGTGTTTGTCGCAGTGTACGGCGATTGTTATTTTTGATCGCTTTGGCCTTTATCGATCTGGTGGCTGTTTGCCTTCATTCTTTAAAAAAAAAAAAAAAAAGACGTTCTACGCTCGAATGCCGTTTCATCCCAGTGGTTTGCATTGAGCTCCTCTCTTCATGGTGTTACCTTGGTGTTCTCTGGGGCTCGTCAACAAGGCCTGGCTCCAACCCCTGTGTGTGTGTGTGTGTGTGTTTGTGAATGTGAAAGCAGGAAAGCAGATGAGAAAGAGAAAGAAAAGAGACAGGGAGAGAGAAGAACAGACCATCGTCGATTTTCTTCTATACACACAGCCATACTTTATCAACAAAAGTTCAAAAACCTTCCTTCCTTATTGACATGACATAACCCCACCCCGAGAGAGAGAGAAAGCGAGAGAGAAATGCACAGGCAGAGAAAACAAGGAAGAGAAACAGACAAGGAATGATAAAAATGGCCTTTAAATTAATCAACATTTGGCAGGAAACTTCTTCATTCAATGTGCCCTTTACTAAAATATCAACAACTTTATGAAAAAAAACAGGATCGCATGTCAAGAAATCTTGGCAGCAGAGTCATGTAAAACCTGAGCCAGGTTACTGAGAGATACGTGTGCCCAGAGCAGTCCAGTATTGTATGTGCAGATTTGCATTGAAAGATACAGTCAGCTCCAGAATTATTGGAGGGGGGGGGGGATTCACCAAATATTAATGGTAGGGGTGCCCATAATCTTCAAACCTATGTTTCGCAGAAAAAAATTGTACTGCTCAATACAACTATTTGTGTTTGAAAAAATGGGTTAAAAGTATACAGCTCCCCCATGTTTCACCCAAAAATATGACTCATTGTATGTGTATGTCATTTTTTTCCAGCCATTTTTGCTTGTTTTCATGAAGAGTGCCGGTACTTGTGGAGTAGACTCTTGGATGTCCACATACAAATAACAGATATTTTCTTTTTCATTTCTTTGGGGATGGATGGGTGGGGGTGATGTGTGGGTGGTCAACCGTTTTGTTGTCCATTCTGGTCTGCCTCTCCATGCCTCATAGAGGTAATATCTGACTTTATTGTGCCCTTTGCCATTTGAGCAATGGGATATTGTTTTGATTTGTGTGAACTTTTCCTTCGTGACTTCTGCAGACTTCCTTGAAAACTACTTGCATCCACCAGGGACTCCGTATCTCAGAACCAGACTTTCATGGAAAGTTGGATTTCTTTTATACGCAGCTTGGGAACTGTAAAGGATTTTTTTATGAACATGTCAAAATGAAAAGTCTAAACTGTATATACAGTACTGTGAGACACAAACAGAATTTTTATGAATCCCAGGTTGTTTTCTTGTTATTACTGTTGCTGCTATCATTATATGGACTGTGTTGGTGATGATGTTATCTTCAGGGATGATGCATGACATAGCACGGTCAATAATCATTTGTGATCCCTCATCGATTGTTGAGTCCACATTCACCACGGCCAAAGCCAAACTCTCTGTTTTGTCCTGTCTGTCCACCACATGAGCAGTGGCCACTTCCTGCCCTGCCTCATAAGACCTACTTCATCATAACATGATGGGTATTTGCTTGACAAGCATTGAGAAATAGAGCAGCCTTTTTTCAGTGTGCAGGTTGCTCATCGGTCCCTCTTCTCCCCCCCCCCCCCCCCCCCCCCCCACCCCCCCCCCCCCCCACCCCCCCAGACCTCCTGGCTGTGCCGAAACACCCGTACGCTGCCATGGAGAACTGGGGGCTGAGCGTCTTCGTGGAGCAGAAGATCCTGCTGGACCCGGAGGTGTCCTCCATCTCCTACCTGATGGAGCTCACCATGGTTGTGGTCCACGAGATATGCCACCAGGTAGGACCGTCGCTGAAATGGCTCTCTCTTCTGTGATTTTGGCCTTTCACTGTAACTGTGAGCGAAACAAAATGGAGGCTATCCTTCCCTCACAGGATGCTCCTGTCAGCAAAGGAAACCCAGAAGTTTGGCACATCCAATGACAGGGTTTCTGTGCAATGATTCTGAGTTTATTTAGAAAAATACATGCTAAAATGCAGCGCTATGCACCGTACACATAATAAATTATACTTGTGCGGTGAAGGGTTGATAATTTTTCTTTTAACTGAAGGTTCACACTGAACTATGCAGGCTCTGTAGTGTCGAACACCAGTATTGTCCCCAGTTGGTTCAAAGTACTGTCTTAAACTTGTGCTTATAGTGGCATTTCTAATTAAGAAGGCTCTTATGAAAATGTGGCGGGGTCCACTTAAGCAGTTCCTCAGTGCTTCTCCAAAGGCTTTGAGAGCAGCAGCTGTGGATTTAACTGCTGATTAATGCAGGCCTCTCCCATCTCCCCCTCTTCCTCAGCATGATCAGAGAAATGATGAAGCAAATCAAAGCTTCGCTTTCATCACGCATGAGGGGGGCGGGGAAGCCTTATTCAGCAAGAAGCATTAGTCCCCCTCAGCCAGCTTCTGTCCTTTAAGTGATGGTAAAGTCACCTCCTGAAGTGTCAACTAGCCCCTGCCTCCAGAAAGGGAACTGCAGTATTTGGGGAAACTTTTACAAGTGACAGGAGATTGAACTGGACGTTTGCAGGAGACATATTGGAAATGGCAGTTTGCATTTGCATAAAGAAAAGCGACAATGGATAACGTTCGGTCTGCAACAGCAAAACGGCTCTTGTTTCAATGTGTCCTTCTTGTGTGAGCCTTTAGATGGTTTCTGAGGATGACGTTCCTAAATATTTCACGAGTTTTCAGAAGGATTTTCGTTTTCTCGAAGCCTGAGTGGTCTGCTCCTTGCTGTTCATTTTTAAGAGGAGAAAAGTCACTTCCCCCTCAAGGGGACCTTGAAGCTTTGTTGCTCAACCTTCCTTTGATTGATGATGCAAAGGACAGAATGATATTATCCCTGCTCTTAAACCCGGGCCTATCCCTTTAAAATTACATCTCGCCCCCGTATCCCTTTTTTTATTGAAGACACTAAACCTACTGTGCCCCGGATTAGTATTTTGCCCCAAGGCGTCTACGGTATGTGTGTGAAAGTGCAGTAAGACTGAATACAGGAAACCTGGGTGTAGCCATCTTGTTTTACATTCGTTATTTATTTATTTATGCTTTGCTAAGAGACCCCTTTCTACTGTCGAATTTCAAAAGCCTGTATTCCAGAGATTTTCAGTTTACACAAAAGGATATTTTCAGAATGAAATGAAGTCAAGTACGGTACTGAAAGGCACATTCACAAACAAAGTGGTTAATTAATCTTTGATCTTTCTGCTTTCATGATCTGTCCTGTGAAATTTCTCCATTGGAGAGAGTGAAGACAAGGCCTCGGCACTAAAAAGTGTTTTAAATCTGTCAGGCAAACGCAGCCATGTGAAAAAAAGTAGATTCTCTTTCAGTTCTGTGGTTATGGTTTAAGTCATAACAGTAGATAGATATAAGCTCATGTGGCAAATAACACATAATAGATTTTACTTTGTCATTATTCACTTAACCAAAAAATAAGCCAGACAGAGCTAAGACAGAAACCTGAAGTAATTCTCTTCTGTATGAGTTCTTTTAGACTGCGTCGGAATAATTCTGGCCCATTCTTTACAAAACTGCTTCAGCTCATTGATGTTTGAGGGCAGTCCTTTGTGCAGAGCTGTCTTGAGGTCCCACCACATGTCATGAAGGATTTTGTCAGTCTGTCCGAAGTTGCTCCAAGTTGGGGGTGTCTCGTGGTGTAGCCTGTAGAGCGCTGTCCACGTGTTCGTTACGAGCCGCGACGTCGGCGGTTCGAGTCCCGACCGGTTCGTCTCTCTCTCCCTCTCTCTTCTGCTGCAGTTTGAGTGTTTGGTAGTTAGGTACTTCCTGGACTTTTACTGAGCCATGTCTTCAGTCACAACATGCTCATGCTGGATCATTAAAAGGATAATTACACAGTGAGGTCTATTCAGAGGTGTCCACATTAATATTGGGTAATAGATGTTGATGGAGCCAGTTAGCACGAGTGGCGCATGATCTCATTGGATTTGGATTGATTTGCTAAACCGGGTTTTGATGGGATTTTCCTTCTCAGGGTTCCTCACGAGATCTCGTGTGCATTGAGAGTCCAATCAGGATGAAGAATGGCGGCCAACTTCGGCAGTTTTAGCGTAGCAAATTCCTCTCTTTTGCTGGAAAAACCACTTGGACCATAAACGCCGCCATTATTATCACTCGACGAATCCTAGCCCCATGAAATCAGCAGTAATGACTTTTTAATGTATTCATCTCTTGCAAAATAGGGATAGCTCCTAATGACCAAATCAGTTGTAACAATTACATGAGAAAACATACTGGGCGAGTTAATTGCTGAGCTGGCATTGTTTAATTTCTGGAGATCAACGTAGAATCGCAGTTTGAATCGTAAGATCATTATGTTAATGGGCATATTGGCAAAACAGTTTTTAAAGATTTAGCGTCCTAGCTGTGATCATGGCATGTGGGCTGACGAAAGAGTGTATAATATTGTTTCAGCAAAAATGATCAACCTATTACAGTACTTCATTAATTTAATTTACATTACAATTTATTTGGCAGACGCTTTTATCCAAAGCGACGTATTTCAGAAGGACTTGGGAGTATTAAGTCCATGTCAAATGAGGCATCAAAATTTTCCATTCCCTGGAAACAAACAAAAAAAAAACAGTATCAATATCATTGGGGGGTGTGAAATAATAATCAATGGGATATGCTTAGTTGGCCACTCTGAGCAAACATCCTGTAGACAGTTTTATAAGTACATGTGGAATCAAACCAGGCATTTTTTTTCCCGGAGAATCACCCGAAGCACCCTCTTATTCCTTATCAGCAGGATAAATTTTAGTGATTCACATTAAACTCTCTCCCCCTCCCCCCCCCCATAGTGCTGTAACTCTCCTCTCTTGCACAGGGAAACCAGTGTGGGTGGATACTGGAGTTTAACTGCAGAAAGGTCCTTATGTCATGATTATGGAATTCAAGCTGCCTGTAATCTTAGTCAGTAGTACAGCAATTACAGCCGTGCCTGTGGACTGGAAAAAAAAAAAAAACTCCCATTTTGACGAAGTCCCACAGAGGTATTTAATTTGCCTGTCTGTCAGTGCCTTAAATCTTTCCCTCTCCGTAATTTTCCAGGTCAGCAGGGTGACTACACATCACTTACCCGTCGATTCATACGAGAGATATTCAGGGTAATTTTGGGCCCTCTCGTTTTATCTCCAAATTGTCCTTTGCAGAGGAGTTATTTTGAAGAGTTTGCGAATTTATCGAGCGCCTGACCAAATCGCAACATGATATTGAAATACATTTTTTGGCTGGACCGCAACAGCGGGGCCAGCCCTACAAACACAAATGTCTGTGACTGAGTGAGTGATGAGGTTACACCATTGTTTGGCTGAGTTATGAAGTCACACCATTGGTTGGCCGGAGAGGTCCAGCCATATACTAGGTTTTGACCTGGTCTTGTTTTCTTTTGCAAAGCACAAATGTGATTGATGTGTCAAACCCACATGCAGGAGGGGCTAGGGTTAGGCTTACCCAGTCTGAGGTGTCCTTCCTCAGGTAGTTTCCCATGGTAGCGACGGTCTTTAGGCCCGGAGTGAAGCCTGTGCGGTAGCTAGCCATCTTCCGGCGTCCGAAGAACGTCCAAAATACATGCCTGTGTGTCATACCCGCTACTCCGGGGATCAGCAACTCACGGTCCTCAAGGGCCGAGAACTGCTGGTTTTCCACCCTCCCTTTGCCTGGGAGTCAGGTGTGAAGACAGTCTGGCCAATCAGTAGCACTAATCACCCGGGAGAAAAGAAGACCAGGGCTGGATTTGGATTTGAGGGCCAGAGCTGATGATCCCTGTGCTACTCCATTAAAGATTGTGTACAAAAAAAAGGAGAACTGGGCCTCGTGATGACTTCTCGAAATAACGCTCCACAATTGTTTGGGTGGCAAGTACGGTTCTCTACGCCACCCCTCTCCTTTCTCACGAGTTGCCCTTTAACCCCCAGGAAAAAGACTGCTCCTCATACGTCATTGACCGAACATAGCGTGCCAAATAAAATTTAAAAAGTGTTATTCCATAATCCTATCCCAACACCTGCTAATGGATTTATTACATCGCTCCATCTAAATCCATGTTACCCTGAAACCATGAAAAGTTACATGTTTTTTCTTGAATTGGAATAAAGTCATCATGAATGTCCCAGTCATGCTGTACCCGCCATTGTTGTCAGGGAAGTCCGCCTTGGGTGCGAGCCATTCACAGAAAACATCTGGTGTCTTGCAGGAAATGATTCAGGGGATATTAAGATCCCTGTTCTCTGCAGAATGAGGCCACCTGACACTGCTTTCTTTGTGATAAATATTAAATGAGGCTTTTGAAAGCGCAGGCTCTCCAGGTAGCTGTGACATGCTCCTGATGGATGGAAGGGGAATCTCGCAGACAGTGACAAAGAATCCAGACATTACAACAGGCTGCTCATCTCCCTCCATTTCTGGGGAAAAAAAGCTATGTGTGGTGTTAAGGTGTTATCAAAAAAGGAATCTTATTTGGCAAAATCAAATAAGTTTTCTGTGTAACCTTGTTTTGTTAGAAAATAGGTTTTTGTGTGTATGCCCATTCGCAGTATCTGGTCCTTCATTTAACTGTTTTTTTCTGTTAGTGTTTTAAATGATTGTTTTATGGTGATTTGATAAACAGAATTATTTTCTGTTCATCAAATCAAAATCCTTCCTTTGTGTTGGAGTCCATGTGAAATCTGCTGTTTTTGGGGGAGAACGTTTCCAGGAGAGCGGCACTCTGCAATGTATATTTACACTTAAAAAACTGATGGTGGGAGGTGCACATATGAATAATTAGAGTAAATTTACTATGAAAAACTTGACATCTGAATTCGGGGAGGTTTGTTACAGTGCAGATCTTAGTTTGGTTGGGCTGTGTTTGCTATGTGAGTTCTAGCACCTCTTTACATTCCCATCCATGCATCCTGAGTGATAAATAAATCCCTTTGTGCTAAAAAATGCCTTTGAGTGGACGGGTAGATGTTTGCTCTTGCCAGGCAAACAACCGTGAGTTCGTAGCTGATCCCCTAATGTCCTGGGTAGGAAAATAGCCTTGCAGAGACTGATACAGCTTCCACCGATAATGAGCACTGCCAGGCTGGCACAACAGGGAAAACTCGCAGGTCTTTATCAAAAGGTGTCAAAGTTTATGAAGAGGGATCGCTTTTCTGTATTAATTGTGTTCTAATGATGTTGTTTTTGCGAATGCCCCGAAGCTGCCTCGTGCGTGAGACAGATTAGCCGCGACTGCATTTTACTGGCGTTAGGCACTGTAAAACATTTCCTTGTCTGTTCGTTGCTTCACTTGGTCAGGACATGGGCCTTCAGCAGATTGCTGAAGGAACGGTGCTGAGAATTGGCAGTCGAAAAACAGGCCCTCCAACAAGCAACGCCGCTGGTTCAGATTATGCGTGGATCGAAATGATATTTCAGATACAAGCCATTTAAATCTCTCTGTAAAATGTGATGGATTCCCTGAAACCAGAGTTGGGTTTAGTGGGTAAGGAACTGGGCTTGTAACTGAAAGGTCAGAGGTTTGATTCCTGGGTAGGACACTGCCATTGTGTACCCTTGAGCAAGGTACAGTACTTAACCTGCATCGCTTCAGTATATATCCAGCTGTATAAATGTATGCAGTGACGTAAATGCTATGTAAAACGTGTAAGTCTACTAAATGCCTGTAATGTAACGTACACCTGTAGTCAATTTGGGTACAGCGCTAGGGTTCAGGAAATATAACGCATCTCTCTTTGTTTGTCCCGCAGTGGTTCGGGGACCTGGTAACCCCAGTGTGGTGGGAGGACGTCTGGCTGAAGGAGGGGTTCGCCCATTTCTTTGAGTACGTGGGGACCGACTTTCTCTTCCCCAAGTGGAACATGGTGAGTGTTTCTCTTCGGTCGGAGCCTCGGATCCGAAGTGGTATTAATTATCCATTGCTCCATTATTGCCGTTCGTTTGTTCTGCATTAATAAGTCCAAATTGGCGGAACCAGCGGGCTGTTCAGCTGACTGTTTAAATCAGAGACAAACAGTAATTTAAATTATACAAATCAGTGCTGAACGGTGAGAGCAAGGCGCTCTGATTGGATGGGTCCTCCGGAATAGATGCTACACATTAGGCTGTGTGCAGCTGTCTTCGTTTAAAACCATGTTCAGGCTTCATAAAATCCACTGTAGATACTGTAAACATATATCTTACAATTAAATACATAATCAAACACATGGCTTATTACACTTTTTTTTTTTAAACAATTAACAATTAAAGCCCTCGTAAGGTTTAAATGATAGTATTTTATAATATTTTAGTCCCAGCTGATTAATTCAGATTTTCCTTTCAACCAGTACTGTTACTCCAGGGAAAATAAAGAAAAAAGTTTTTTAGTTTTGTCACAAACTGAAGTATACATTTCTGTGATAAAATTTGTGCGGATTACCACAAAGTTGAATGGGAACCCCACAAAATGATACGTGCTGATTCTCGAGCCCCTTTGCGTTTCTGTCTCTGTATGACTTCACCAGTTTAGCATCATAATCGATGCAATTAAATAACTTAACAACAGGAACAAAAATAATGTACTGTTCAAAGTTCAAAGATCGGGGAAATGGCATTTTATGACGCTTTAGGAGAAAATGCCAGCTGGAGGCTCGGTCAATAAAGTATTTTTGGGTCGGTTGTGTTAGACAGTCACGTCATCAGACTGAATAGCTGTACATGCAGTGCATCATCAGTGCGCAGTGCTTTCTCAGGGCGAGACACGCAGGCATCCCCCGGTCTCGTCTCGGCGCTCTCGTCCAATCGAATCTCGCCGCGGAGCAGGGGTGATCTTTCACAAGTCTTTCGCGGTCCTGTAATGGTCATATATATCAGCCGGGGCCCCCGTCCCGCTGCGCATTCTCGCCCCTGATAGAGGGGGTAATGGAGAGCTGGGGGAACACGCCGAGCACGGAATGGATTCGCCGAGCTCCCCACGGTCCCGGCCCAGACCCATCCCTCACTGGGGCACGGCGGGGGCCTCCCCGTCAGCGGGGGAAATTGGACTGCCGGAAGGCCCCTTCCACCCCCCTCCAGAGTCCCAGATCCGTTACCCCCACCCCCCCCCCCCCGCGTCCCCTGGAGCCTCGCTGAATGACGGATTCAGTGAGAGGCCCGTATGACAATAATAATCAAAATCGGGAAGCAATAAGCAGCCTCTAAACTATTTCCATTTAACAGCACGCTGCATTAATCAGGGTTAAATGTGCCTGGTGAAATAATCGCTCCCCATCACAAATTATTCAGGCGAAGAGGACATTATGGATGCATCGCAGGATATCCATGGCGATTGCTCTTAAAGGTATCCTATGGGAAAGTATTATCCATATATTACCCAGTGCTCTGACACGTCAGGAATGTATTAAGCTGCAGTACACAAAGCTTTGCTCAGCCTGAATTAACACATTGAATAAGTCAGTGTTGCTGGCACCCTCAATTAATATGAGTGAAAAAATATGGATAAAATTCACTTTGTTTGTCAAATATTTTCTGTGCTCAGAAATGTGAGGATTATATACTTTTGTTGTGAGTGTAAGATCAAGTTGATGAACAAAAACAAAAAACGACATCTATTATTTCATATCCTTTTCAGCTCATTTTTACCAGTTCTGGAGAGCACATGATAGTTTCAGATGTATTTATTTTATTTAATTTATTTATTGTTTTTCTTATTTTCTTCTTTCTCCTCTTCTTCTTCTTCTTCCAAAACAACCACCTGGATAAATGTTTCAAAGACTGTAGTTTTCACAATGGCCCTCATCTGATCCCACACAAATGAATGAATCCCGGGGACATTAGCATGACAAAACAACACATGGTTACCAGGGTTCTGCTGCATTGTGGGATAATGGTTGTCGTGATCTGGACTAATAAACTGCTGAAGCCGTTACATGCCTCTCCTTCAGGACACCCCAGAGACACGATTCAGCCCTTGTGAGGTCTTCTTGAACACCCGAGGACACACACTGCAATGGTCTTTTATGGCTTGTCTTAGATGTACCGTATGCATTCACAATTAGTATTGTGTTTCTCGGTTATATAATTGCATTTAGTGCCTTAATGATTTTGCATATGCATTAGCTAGTCTGAGAATGTTGTTGGCCAGATCTCAAACTGTCAATCACATATACTCAGGTGGACGCACTTATGTTCTCTTGCATTGTTAAATCACTCCGGATAAAAGCACCTGCTGCATAATGTATTCCAGTCCACTGATAATAAACGCACTCAGCCCCTGCAGTGGAGGCCATTTTGTTTTCCATTGTGCGGCTCATGCAAGTCTGACCTGATGCCCGCTTCGTTATTCTCTCTGTCTGTGATGTCATAAAGTTCCGAACGCATACTTGGACTGACCGGAGTTGACAGTTGGGGCAACAGAGTGATGTTGTGATTGAGGGACAGGACTTAACCATGGAATAACTGTATAGCATAAATACTAGGTCCTTGAGTAATGTGCTAAAGCTGAATTCAGCCCGGTCTTGAATAAGCCAAGGGCATTTGCTAGTGCTGAATGTCCTGATAATCTTTACAATAACAAGTATATAAAACTTGCCTAGGTTCCTAGGTGAAACTGAATATATAAAAGACCTGTGCTCTGTGTAGAAGGTAATGTGTAAGCCAAGGAAGTCACCCTGGGCAAGGGCATCTACAAAAAAAAGAGGGGGGGGTAGGTAATAATGAATAATAAGCATATCCGCTCATGTGAAAAGCAGCAGTCCTTACGTCTTTCGATGTCAAACAGAATAAATATGGCCTGCATTGAATGCCCTGCTGCGAGCACATATGGTCCAGATGGGGGCAATACGAGCGGAGCTCGTTTAGTTCCTATGGTTACGTGACTCGCGCAACTTAAACGCTCTCGCAGTTCCTTCCCATCATCCTTTGCTGTATAATTAACAACGCGACATCGGGGGACATCGCGTCCTTCCACGCCGACAAGCGTGTTTGCACTGTGCACCTTGCTGGCGGATTGTGGTGAGGTGCTCAGTCATTGTACGGTAACTTACTGTAGCTGTGGTTTAGCTGCCTGCTGTAGCTGTGGATTACCAGCAGTGGTAGCGGTGTCCCTGTAACGGTGTCATGTATTTACCGTGAGCTTATACTTAATTTAAGTTTCAGGTTCAAGCTTTTAATTTTGTTTGCCTTTTCATTTAGAATGCACTTATATGTAATCTTCAGCAAATTTCTGTTTGGTTTATATTGTAGCGATACACATTTTTTTGGGGATATTTTTCCAGATCCCTTAGTGGGCAGTGCCACTATGTTTATGAACAGTAGTTGCTGCCAATAAGTGTGGCCATTAATGAGTTTGAAGTAAATCAGAACACTCTGTTCTCTGCAGAAAGAAAACACTGTTTTGCCCAATATAGCAAGTTCTTTAAATACAAAATGGCACCTCCCCTGTACAACCTCACATATATATTTTTAAGGCTATAGCATTTATAATTGTTCTATCAAGCCCAGGAAACCTACCTGATATTTTGATATTTGTTATTTAAAAACAGTACACTTTAATTGAGACCATATAGATTTTTTTTACTTAACAGAAGGATTCACAATAAGCCAGAGATTCACTCACATTCTTTTTAACAATTGATTTGAAATATATGCTATATCTTTTACATGCGTCTGTAATAGCATTGTACGTTCTGCAAAGCCGAACCAGCAATGGTGCAAATTGACTATATATTTATTTTTATTTAAAAAAAAAAAAAGATGCAAAAAACAAAAAACACAAAAACTTTGATTTTCACTGTAATTGGGGCAGTGGGAGCTTGTAGCCTTCTCTTGGATTACTGAAAGCAATATTGTTTAAACGTAAATTGCTGCTTGCAAAAGTATTTCCGTTCATCAATTTACTTGCGTGCATTCGTTGGCTGTTTGTTTTGAATAATGGAAGGAAAGTGGTTACGAATGAATAACTCATTTGTGTCCACCTGTACTATTTTTTTTAAATAATATCTGCATCACTGCAGGGTAATAAAGAGCCACATTCAGCCAGTTTTAGAGCTGAAGAACAGTTTTATGGCACTTCGGGATATGCCAGTTCTCTCAGAAGCTGCTGCGTGCCTGTTGTTTCTCTTGCAATAAAAAACACTACCTACTATTAATAAATGTATCAATGTTTTGGGGGGGGGGTATGCTGCAGTGTTCTGCTTTAGTGTGTTTTGTATCTGGGATGGACATAAAATGTGAACCAATTGCCAACAATTCAAGGATATTGCATTTCATTTCTAGAGAAGTAAAGACCTACCCACTTATTAGGGGATGAATGTGTTTCCAAGGGTGACACAGTGGTGTAGTGAGTACTAGTACTGTTGACCCTTGTGAGTAGACTCTTACAGCAAGAAGCAAGGGCCTTTCTGTGTGGAGTTTGCATGTTCTCCTTGTGTTCGTGTGGGTTTCCTCTGGGTACTCTTGCTTTCCTCCCACAGTCCAAAGACATGCAGGTTTGGTTAAGTGGAGAGTCTAAATACTCCTTGAGGTACGAGTGCGTGAGTGAATAGTTGTGTAGGCCCTGTGATGGACTGTTGACCTGTCCAGGGTGTAGTCCTGTCTTTCACCTACTGCATGCTGGGATATACCCCCACAACCATGAACAGGAGTAAACGATGAACGATTAGAAGTTTTTGTGCAGGAGAACTATTTTCTTCTGAATTTTAAGCCACTAATCAATTTTTATGTATAGAATCAGGAAGGACATTGGTATCTGTATAGGTTTCCTGCATAACATACAGACATACATAAATGCATTTAAATATATTTTATACACTACCAGTATCTTCATAGTGGTAGCAGCAGCAGTCGGGTTCGTCTTGCTTTGTGGTTATAGTGTTTAATATTGCTTACTTGAGTCGATGAGACATTTTTACTGCCACCCCAGTGCATCCCTAACATCTGCTCACAGTAAAGAAAATGTGTAGGATGTAAAATGGTTCATAGATCCTATTCAATTATGCTTTTCATGGGAGTTACAAAAAAACAGGAGACGTCAGACATTCTGGCTTTTTCGTAATGACTAGCAGTAGTGCGTGCATCGCTGAAGATGAAAGAAGAGAAATGGGGCAGCGGTGTAGTATAATGGGTAAGGAGCTGGTCTTGTAACCTAATGGTCACGGGTTCGATTCCCGGGTAGGGCACTGCCGTTGAGCAAGGCCCTTAACCTGCGTTGCTTCAGTATATACTGTATCCAGCTGTAAATGGATGCAGTGTGAATGCTGTGTAAATGTTGTTTAAGTCGCTCTGGATAAGAGCGTCCGCTAAATGCCTATAATGTAATGTAAGGAGAAGTTTGCCAGGTGACAACAGGTAATTTGTTTCGGTTTTTGTCTTCCTTCACGAGCCCCTGCCTTCACCCACCCTCTGTACCTGGCAAGCCTCTCCGGATAGAGGTTTCAACCCCCCTACAACCAGAAAGAGCTAAACAAAAAAAAACATCAAACATCATTATGCAGGCATTATACTTACTCCCTCTTCCATAGTGTTCCTCCAGATGCCAAAGACATCTGTTCTTTCCCCTGACAGGACAGAACAATCCGTTTTTTTTTTTTTTTTTTAATCAGATGAGCCGTTTACTGTGCTGAAGGCGCTGTGTGGGATCTGTGTGGAGCGGGATCAGCTGTGTTTGGGGTGTGGGACGCTGGGAAGCCTCGGAGGAGTGGGGAGGAGGCAGCGAAGCAGACAGCCATCTTTTCATTTTATTTATTTATTTACTTTTTTTTTTTTTTTTTTACAGAGTACTGTGATTGTAGAGCTTTGACAGCCGAGCCTCAGGTGATTGGCAGAGCCTTACAGGGCACCTAGGGCCAGTCTGTCATCCACAGTCAGGTCTCGTATCTCGCTGGAACTTGGAAACTGATTGCGAGTATGATGATGATGAGGAATACAATATGATCACAAAAGCAAATGGTGATGATTATGGAGATATTAATTGTCTTACTAATTAAAACACTATTATGATCTACTTAGGCTATTAATTTTAATAAAGAGCAGTCAGCCGTTGTTCATTATGTTCAGCTCGGTGTGTGAACTGAATGAATCAAGGAATCAGTTGGTACCGTTTGATAGAGGAATGACTCATCTTGGGCTCCTACGTTCTGCTGCGGGCTGTGAGTCAGCGACTCAAACCAGAACCAGGCAGAGAGAAAAGATGTGCGGCAAAGGAAGTGTCGGTTTTGTTTTACACAACAAAACCACACTGAGAAAATGACTTGAAAGAGTCAAAAACTCAACAGTTCAGTTCGTTTTGATGTGCTGACTTGAACGTGCTGGTTCATTTTAAAGGCTCGAACTTGCCAACACTATTATATGTTGGTATTTTAAACTCGCTGTTCGATTTCAACTTTTCACCCTCCGGTTACCTCAGCACAGAGTAGTCGCCTGTCTCCGCTTGAGCAGGAGCAAACCACTGAGGGAGGGGGGCACACGTCAGGGGGAGGGAGATCTGAGCCTCTATCAGTTTACTCATTCAAAGCACGGCATTCCCCGCCATCAAAGAGTCATATTAATATCTTTATAAAAGGGACCCACTGCCTCTTCTCTGGAATCCAAAAAATGGCCTCCTTAATGTTGATAATCGCATTTTTGTGTAACACCCCCATACAGCAGTAAAGGCTGTGTTCGCTGATGGGAAATAATGATTAGCACATCTGGTGGTAAATCTCAAAACTATAGCATTGTCTGTAGGGCATCAAAATATCGAATTACAACCTTGATGTCTATTTCTATTTTGACACTGAGTGTTAACAGCTGCTGTCAGAAACAGGCTACAAACCAGGTACTGTATCAAACCAACATTCTGTGTTCATTTCCCAAAGCACATAAAATAATATAGCACTTATTACTAGCTAATTAATAGCTTTGTTTGTGCAAGTTTTAGCAGTTTAAACTTTTTTTAAACTGTTATTAGGGATTTTCCATATTTATAGACAGTACGGCTTATTCTTTCAAGTATTAACACAAACCCATTGCATAAACGTGTGAGTGTGTCTGTGTGTTTATGTGTGTGTGTTCATACATATACACTTTTTGCAAAAGTCTTCCCACGTGCTCTTGAAATGAATATAAAGAGCATCCATCTCATCTGATGTGAAAATGAGTGGATAAGCTCTGTTTGTTATTCTAAAGATATTGTGAAGTATTCTAATCCTTTGAGCTGAGATTATTAATTGTTATTGTGAATCGCATTGGTAAATGCTGCCTTGTGCAGAATATCCATAATGTAGCACATGGGGAATATGATCTAGAGTGGCTCTTTCATTACGTGTAGGCAGCATCTCATTGGTCAGCTGCTGGAACCCTGGGACGCTCGCCATTGTAATTGCACCTGTGAGGTATTAATATACGGCATAACTAAACCGGTTATTAGATTTTCAATAGTCGTGCAGCAGCTGTGTCCTGGGAGCCCAGGGACCTGCTGATCCGAGGACCGGCTCGTCCGTTCAGCTAGACGGGCTATCCGTTCGTTCAGTCTCCGTCTGCCATCATCTGTTCATTTACACTGTACACCGATCTGCGCTTGGAAGGTTGGCACACGCACACACACGTGCGCACGCACACGCACACACACACACGCATCTGATCGTTTCGTATTTATGAGTACATTTTATACTCAATATACTTGCTCAATTTTATGTAAAATTTGTTTTCATGTATTGTGTCTAGACATCTGTCGTCTCAAATGCTAGTTGGGCTAGCATTGATATATACAGCTCAGATTTTTATTCACTGATAGTCAACCTTAAATATATATTTTATGAGGTTTGTTGCATTGTTTGTGCACATGATGCTGTGATGTAAAACACAATGACAATCAAGACTGAACCACATTCTGCTATGGTAAATAATCACAATCCAGAGCATTCAAATGGCAATATTGTGATACACATACTGCTGTGTCTCGCGTCTCATTGCTCCTGCATGCTGGCAGATGGTACCTGATGGCGGTTGAGGCCCCGTTGTCACGGTCGCTCAGTGCCTGACCGCTGTTGGGTTGGTTGAGGCCTCATTGGCATGGTCACTCGGTGTCTGACCCCTGTTGGGTTGGTTGAGGCCTCATTGGCATGGTCGCTCGGTGCCTGACCCCTGTTGGGTTGGTTGAGGCCCCGTTGTTACGGTCACTCGGTACCTGACCCCTGTTCCTGACCCCTGTGCCTGACCCCTGTTGGATTGGTTGAGGCCCCATTGTCATGGTCACTCGGTGCTTGCTCCTGTTGGGTTGGTTGAGGCCCCGTTGTCACGGTCACTCGGTGCCTGACCCCTGTTGGGTTGGTTGAGGTCTCATTGTCGCGGTCGCTCGGTGCCTGACCCCTGTGCCTGACCCCTGTTGGGTTGGTTGAGGTCCCATTGTCGCGGTCGCTGTGTGCCTGACCCCTGTGTCTGACCCCTGTCCGGTTCCTTGCCCTGCAGGAGAAGCAGCGCTTCCTGACGGACGTCCTTCACGAGGTGATGCTGCTGGACGGGCTGGCCAGCTCCCACCCCATCTCCCAGGAGGTCTTCCAGGCCACGGACATCGACCGGGTGTTCGACTGGATCGCGTATAAAAAGGTGAGACCAGGTATTGGACTGGGTCATGTATAAAAAGGTGAGAGCGGGTGTTGGACTGGGTCGTGTATAAAAAGGTGAGACCAGGTGGTGGACTGGATCGCGTGTAAAAAGGTGAGACCTGATGTTGGACTGGATCGCGTATAAAAAGGTGAGAGCGGGTGTTGGACTGGGTCGTGTGTAAAAAGGTGAGACCAGGTGGTGGACTGGGTCGTGTGTAAAAAGGTGAGACCAGGTGGTGGACTGGGTCGTGTATAAAAAGGTGAGGCCTGATGTTGGACTGGATCGCGTGTAAAAAGGTGAGACCAGGTGTTGGACTGGGTCGTGTATAGAAAGGTGAGAGTGTGTGTTGGACTGGGTCGTGTGTAAAAAGGTGAGAGCGGATATTTGACTGGGTCGTGTGTAAGAAGGTGAGAGCGGGTGTTGGACTGGATCGTGTGTAAAAAGGTGAGAGCGGGTGCTGGACTGGGTCGTGTATAAAAAGGTGAGACCTGGTATTGGACTGGATCGTGTGTAAAAAGGTGAGACCTGGTGTTGGACTGGATCGTGTATAAAAAGGTGAGAGCGGGTGTTGGACTGGGTCGTGTATAAAAAGGTGAGAGCGGGTGTTGGACTGGATCGTGTATAAAAAGGTGAGAGCGGGTGCTGGACTGGATCGTGTGTAAAAAGGTGAGACCAGGTGTTGGACTGGATCGTGTGTAAAAAGGTGAGAGCAGGTGTTGGACTGGGTCGTGTGTAGAAAGGTGAGCCCCGCCGCTCCGGTCTGGGCCCGCGATGTCAGGCCGTTATCGGTGAACAGGCTGTTAAAAGGCCCCAAGGGCTGCTCCCCGAAAACTGTTATCAAACGGGCGCGTCCCCGACAACGACCGCTTAACAAGCTCTCCTAATTGGCACTTCAGATGGGTTTGATGTTCGCGGGGCAAGCGCCTCGTTTGGGAGTAAACCCCGGGGACGATGTTACGTTGGGCATTCCAAGGGCACACCGAGTCGGTGGACTTTAAAGTGGCGGTTTATAAATTCGTGGCACATCCAACCCGAATCACTCTGGGTACCGTGTTCTCATAAAATAAGCCGTGGTGCTTCAGTAAATGAGTAAAAACCAAAAAATGAAAAAAAGAAATCACAGTTGGCGTACTGTTTTATTGAAGGGTATTCGTATTCCTTTCCTGAAGGACGTAACATCTTGTGGGGAAAGTACAATTATTTGATCTGGTGTTGCCTATCTGTTATGCAAGCACACCACTGATCCTGTTTGAAATTCCCTGGCTATTTACATTTCCATAAATCCGGATTCAAAGTGTTGCAGCTTTGTGTATTTCTGAAAACCTAAACCAAGAGTCACTGGCTGAGTAACTGAAATCACAAGTGTAGCAGGGCCGATGTCTGTTAAGGCTCTGTTAAGGATCTGCTGTCAAATCTGGAGCATGTCAGTCCTGCGCATGATTGGTTGTAGCATTTCCCAGGGAGGAAGGAGTTTCAGCTGGCTGGTCTGCAATGTCAACTGTGTACCAGTAACTACAGTACTTCTGGTCAATCATACATCTACAGTTAAACTGTGTGATATTGTGTGATACCTACACAAGCGTTACTAGTGCCCATTTCATAGAGGATCAATGGAAAATGTGCAGAAGAGAAAGTGCACATTTTGGCACTGGTCCACAGGGTACTGAATAGAACGGCTAAACCGGACGTCCAATCAATCTTCCAACCCTACAGCCCAGCCAGATCTCTCTGCATCAGCAAGCTTTAAGCAGCTGGCTCTCTCCTCTCTGTGTAGTCACTTCCCCCAGTCATATTGCCTACCCTTAATGGGCCGACAGTGGTGGAACAACCCTCCCAAAGTTATCAGGGACAGCAGAATCGCTGGATATCTTCTGACAGAGACTAAAGACCCCCCCTCTTGCATCTCGGTTCCTCACCCCCACCCCCACTCCATACCACTCCCTCCTTTTGTACTAATTTAGTTTATGGTGTTCTTATATTTTCCCATAATGTTTTGATGGTTTTTATGTTTCTCTTCTTTTGGAGCTTGTAATGGAGTCTGTGGTCTAGTATCGCATTTAGAATTTGTATTTTGGTTTCTTGGGACTTGTCCAGGGTGTATTCCTTCCTCTTGCCCAATGCATGCTGGGATAGGCTCCAGCACCTCCCGCGACCCTGACCAGGAATAAGCGGGTGTAGATGGTGGATGGATGGATTGCTCTTGATTAGCAGCTATCTTGCACAGGGATGGTGCATCTTTAGTTATTTGCCAGGGAGTGCTGATAGCGAAGTCTGGCACCATTATTCATATTGATAAGGCAAGTGCGCATCTACTTCTCCTCTGCAGTACGTTTCTCCGCATAAGCACATTTGTGAATTCATGTAATGCAGTACGATGCAATGGACAGCCGAGTGAAAGGAAACATAATGGGTTTCGGAAAAGAGTACATGGTTGCCTGCACTCTGTCAGATTAACCGGGGGGGCGGGCGCGCGGGGGGGGGGGGGTGTCAGTGATGAACACTTGAACGCACAAACACAACCCAGCATTCATTCCAAAACTGGCAAAAGAGGGTTTATATTACGCTGCAGGCCACTGGAGCAAACTGAAGTCACTGTCATGTCCGTGGAACCAGCTTGAGATGATGATGCGTGCTTTAATGCCACAGCGTGCCTAGGTAGTTCTGCTGACCGTGTGCATCCCTTTATGCTCATAGTCTACCCCTTTTTTTCAAATGGATGCTTCCAGCAGGATAATGCGACATGTCACAAAGCACACACATCATCTCAGGCTGGTTCCACGAACATGACAGTGACTTCAGGTTACTCAGATGGCCCGCACATTGCTCGAAGGTCTCAATCCAATAGAGCACCTTTGGGATGAGGTAGAGCAGGAGATTTGCAGCATGAGTGTGTGGGCAAAACATCTGCTGGAACTGCGTGATGCTATGGAGTCAGCAAGGACCAAAATCCGAAAGGAATGTTTCCAGCACCTGTATATTCTGTACAGTGCAGTGCGTAAGTATTTGGGCAGTGATGCAATTTTTGTTGTTTTACAGCGGCTCTGTACTTCAGCGCACTGGATTTGAAATGTAAAAAAAAAAGATAAAGTGCAGTTAAAAGTTAAAGTGCATGCTGTCAGCTTTAATTTGCGGATACTCACAGATGAAACATGAGAAGCATTGGGTGAAGCATGTAGGAATCGCAGCCATTTTTATACACAGTCCCTCCATTTTGGTGGACCAAAAGTTGGAAGTTTGGCTGCTCAGCTGGATCTTGGCTAACTCTGTGCTGTTGCATCATTAGTTCATGCGCAAGAGAGCTAACGAAAGGTCTACAGTTGACTGTCAATGTAGACCAAATAAGAGTCAATGCCAGCAAAGCAAACCAGCATGAGGTGTAAAAATCTAAATTAAGAAATAGACATAGCCAAAATATTTGTGGGTGTGTCAGGGTAAACTGTTGGTACATTGTTAAGAAACAAGAATGTGTCTGAATGTGATTGTGTGATGTTTATCGCAACTGAGACTTCAAGTAGCGTCATGAAAAAAAAAAAAAGATAATTTGACATACAGTTAACACCTCCCAAAATTCACATGCACTCCTGACAATGCCACTTTGTGCTTTGGGTTTTCACCTTTTTGTATTTTTGCTGCAGCTGCGTCTCTCTTCTGGGACCTGAGGCCATTTTACCCATGAGCAGGCAGAGCGTGGCATATTGACTCCATTTTGCCTGAATGACATCATCCAGTTTGATGGAATGGGAGTGTGACAGCTACAGTACAATCTGCTTAGCACAGGGCTGTGGGGGACATGTGGAATTCTTGCATTCCGAAATGGATTTTGATTTTTAGCGTTAACAGTGTCAAAATTTACATTTCATTTGACGTGACACTAAAATTATGTTCTTGCGCGGACATTTTAAAAATACACCGTAAAATGTTCAGTCAACGTGTACTGCCTACACATGATCCCTGTTGGACCCGTGTGTGCTCTGATAGAGTTGAATAGAGTTGAAATGTTTGTTTGTGTGTGTGTGTGTGTGTGTGTGTGTGGAGGGGGCGGGGGCGGGGATGGAGCAGAATCTAGCAGCAGGATGCTTTTATCTCCAGCTACATGGAGATATCTGAGCTGAATGTAACATTACCTCATTCTTCACGCGCGGCGTCGATGTGTTTGTTTTCATGCCTGATCATGTCTCTGTTAATGGAGTTCTACTGTAAATGAAACATTGCTAATTTGCGTTTGAGTTTGCTGTCACTGTTGCGTATCAGGTCCTGAACCTGGCGTATTAGCACGTGTAACACATCACGTTTTGCTTCCGGGTCATTTAAATTACAAAACCTGTGCATTGCAGATCTTTCCTATGAATACTATCCAGGTGTGAGTGTAGACAACGAACATGTTATCACAATGAAGTTTATTAGAATGTATAAAATATTGTGATACAAATAAAAATAATGTTATTACTCACCTAATGGACTAATTGTGGAAAACTGGCTATATCTTATGGTACTAAGTATTTTGTTAATTAATAGCTGTTATTGTTAATAAAGGAAAATGATTGGACAATGGTCGGGACCAATGGGCAGTTTAAGGGGAAGTTTTCTGCCTCCTCAATTTTCAGCTCAGCAGCTGTCACTGATTGTAATGCACCGTATAATGGTAAAAGATAGCAGTAAAAATACATTATCTGCATTAACAATTGAAATGAAAATTCAGGACGCTGTGCATTTCTTTGTTAACAGTATTTTTAAAAGCTAAGTTTTAAGTCCCCCCATGCAATTGCTGTGAATCTTGAAAATAGTTCAATAAAAATTGTTCACAGAAATAAACAAATAAATCCACAATAAATTGGGTCATTATAAATGTAATTTGATCCAACAAAAACTGATCGATGGTTTACTGAGACCTGCAGTCACTGCAACTTTTCTCTTTTCTTTTATTTCCCTCCGTCTCAGTCTTTTTCTCACCTGATCTATGGTTTTTTTGTTTTGTTCCCAGGGTGCCTCCCTTATCCGGATGCTGGCGAGCGTCATGGGCCAGTCCGTGTTCCAGAGGGGCTTAAATGTAGGTAAAGGGCCTCAGAGTCCATCACACACACACACACACACACACAGACACACACTCACACACACACACACACACACACACACTCACGCGCACACACACACACACACCCGGTCTCCTGTTATTTAAATAGAATTTCACTGGGGGGGTCTACTCATCATTTAAACATGATTTAAAGCCTTTGCCAAGTGAGGACCTTGAAAATGTCCCCGCTAAGTTTCTAGGTCTCCTCTTTGGTAGGTAGACAAGCACACACACACACACACACACACACACACACACAGCAGGTGTGTTCCTTTTGCTTGCTGACACAGTGATCGGCAGCGAACAGTGGAGGACTGTCTCTGTCACCTCACAGGCACGCATGCTGGGGGCCTCCCACAGACACTGTTTCTCCCCCCCTTACAGGGATTGGGGCACGCAAACGCAGGACTTAACTCCACATTCCTCATGATGTTTCTCTTTTAGCTCACACTTCCTGGAAAAAACATTCCCAGAATGCCGCAGTATAGGAAGTTGGGGTAGCCCCAGGGTGGAGGATAATTCAGGCGGGAGGTTATAAGTCTTTGACTGCTGGAGATGTTGCTGTGTGTGTGTGTGTGCGTGAGTGCCCCTGTGTATATATGTGTGTGTGTGGGGGTGTGCGTGTGTGTGTGCGTGAGTGCCCCTGTGTATATATGTGTGTGTGTGGGGGTGTGCGTGTGTGTGTGCGTGAGTGCCCCTGTGTATATGTGTGAGTGTGTGGGGGTGTGTGTGTGCGCGTGTGAGTGCCCCTGTGTGTGTGTGAGTGTGTGTGTCCCTGTGTCCCTGTGTGTGTGTCTGTGTGGGGGTGTGTGTGTGTGTGTGTGTGTGCGTGTGTGTGCGTGTGTGTGTCCCTGTGTGTGTGCGTGTGTGTGGGGGTGTGTGTGTCCCTGTGTGTGTGTGTGTGGCTGCTGCTGCCTGCGGGCCGTGTGCTCTGGTCCCACGCGTGTGCGCTGTACTCCACACACCTCCCACAGCGCACACGCCACTCTGAGCAGCTTCCTCTTGCATGTGCTGAGCGTGGCTGTGCTGGTTCTTACATGTGCTGAGCATGGCTGTGCTGGTTCTTACATGTGCTGAGCGTGGCTGTGCTGCTTCTTGCATGTGCTGAGCATGGCTGTGCTGGTTCTTGCATGTGCTGAGCATGGCTGTGCTGTGCTGCTTCTCACATGTGCTGAGCGTGGCTGTGCTGGTTCTTACATGTGCTGAGCCTGGCTGTGCTGGTTCTTACATGTGCTGAGCGTGGCTGTGCTGCTTCTTGCATGTGCTGAGCATGGCTGTGCTGGTTCTTACATGTGCTGAGCGTGGCTGTGCTGTGCTGGTTCTTGCATGTGCTGAGCATGGCTGTGCTGGTTCTTACATGTGCTGAGCCTGGCTGTGCTGGTTCTTACATGTGCTGAGCGTGGCTGTGCTGCTTCTTGCATGTGCTGAGCGTGGCTGTGCTGGTTCTTACATGTGCTGAGCCTGGCTGTGCTGGTTCTTACATGTGCTGAGCCTGGCTGTGCTGTGCTGGTTCTTGCATGTGCTGAGCATGGCTGTGCTGGTTCTTACATGTGCTGAGCCTGGCTGTGCTGGTTCTTACATGTGCTGAGCGTGGCTGTGCTGCTTCTTGCATGTGCTGAGCGTGGCTGTGCTGGTTCTTACATGTGCTGAGCGTGGCTGTGCTGCTTCTTGCATGTGCTGAGCATGGCTGTGCTGGTTCTTGCATGTGCTGAGCATGGCTGTGCTGTGCTGCTTCTCACATGTGCTGAGCGTGGCTGTGCTGGTTCTTACATGTGCTGAGCCTGGCTGTGCTGGTTCTTACATGTGCTGAGCGTGGCTGTGCTGCTTCTTGCATGTGCTGAGCATGGCTGTGCTGGTTCTTACATGTGCTGAGCGTGGCTGTGCTGTGCTGGTTCTTGCATGTGCTGAGCATGGCTGTGCTGGTTCTTACATGTGCTGAGCCTGGCTGTGCTGGTTCTTACATGTGCTGAGCGTGACTGTGCTGTGCTGGTTCTTACATGTGCTGAGCGTGGCTGTGCTGGTTCTTACATGTGCTGAGCGTGGCTGTGCTGGTTCTTACATGTGCTGAGCCTGGCTGTGCTGGTTCTTACATGTGCTGAGCCTGGCTGTGCTGGTTCTTACATGTGCTGAGCGTGGCTGTGCTGTGCTGGTTCTGCCCAGTAATTGGTCCCGATGGATTTAACGCAAAATAACACCACAAAACGAAACTCTCTTACATACGCGCACCTGGACGCCTGCAGGAACCCACACAATCACATACAAACACACGTACACACACACACCCACATATGATACGCACATGTGCGTGCACACACACACACACATACACACACACCAGCTTCTCAGAAGGCATTCTTGCACTAAACAGTGAGCCCTTATGGCTTTCCGTTATGCTGGCATTTTGCTGCCTTTCATGGTTTCAGTGAGTAATTTATAATTCACTTTGGGGGGGTGGTATTGGACCCCTTACAGTGCCAGCACTGCAGGAGCTCTTTTTTAATAATGTGCTTTTGTCTGCTGTTAGATCTATCAGTTCTCCCTCCATCTGATTATTTCCTACATCACAGCTCCTTAACAAGCATCGCTCAATATTTGCTTCATTTAAAATTTTTTTTCCCCAAAACTCTTCGTACAACTCGCTGCACCAACATGCAGCTTGACACCACTGCTCCTTTAATTCCCAGAATGCACCAAAACACGTCTCAAAATAAAATAATTCTACAAAAACACCTGCACTAGTTTTCTTCCGGCAAGAATACTTTATCACAACAACCATAGCACAATGACCTAAAAAAGAAAAACCACTAACAACATTTGACATTACAGTAGATGTCAGTCTTTGAAGCAGTAAATACATTTTTTTGCTCTCTAGTTTCATATTTGTTATTGTGCGCAGGTATTACTTTGCTCTTTGGTTGATAGTGTAAGAAATGCGTGGAGTTTCTTTCTTTTTTTTTTGGTCGAACAGCTGAGATGATCCATGGCATGGTCTATTATGGTAGCCCTTATCTTATCTGAGACAATAGATTGCAGTCTTCCTCTCCTCTGTGTTGAATGCCACCACACATTCCTACTACTCTCCCTCCTCCCTCTCCCCTCTTCATCACCCAGTCATTTGTCTTCCGCATTCACCCACTCGTATATTTCTTTATGGATCCATTTTGAACAAAATCGTTCCAAAGGTAATCTCTTTTCATATAGACAGCCATGAAATCAAAATTCCCCCAACAAGTTGGAAGGTCTTCAACTCGGATGGGAATCAGCTGTGATTGATGTATTTACAAAACTCTAATCAGCAGTTTGTCTCTATAAGCATTATAACATTTTTTGGGGGTTTTGAATGTATTTCAATATAGTATGTGTGACATAGCAAACTGCTTTCCACTTGCAGAATAAATAACATTATAGTAAAAATTTTACCAGTGAACACAGATGAATGTGAGGCAATGTGTTTTATAATTATATATATATAATTATATTTCAGAATGAATAAGTACAGTAATATACTGATGCGTAATCCCTGTTTATGAATTAAGATTTATCTCATTTTAAATTTATCTGTTTATAACAGAGAAGGCCCCAAAAGGTTTCTGTCAGCAAACCTGTAACATTAGTCACAAAAGTATATTCCTGCAGTGGAGACTTATCAGGGAAGTGAAGTGCAGTCGTGCATTATTTTGCTTCTGAACTTTGTGGCTGTAATTCAAGACTTACTTTTCTCAAGTTTTACCCACGTTTACTTCATCTTCTACTGATTTTCTTTTTTTTTTTGTTCATTAAGACTTATTAAATGTTGCTCCAAGTGAAGGACAAAATACTTTGAACCGCTATGTGGTGAAGAGGTTCTTGATGCACAGGCACAGGAAGATTGGTAAACAAACTGAACTATGTCCTACACTGCGTAATATATTCATGCTATGGATTATCAGTATATAAATTCAGGGATCCATTTCTTCTACTTTTTCTGTTCAGGTCCCAGACTTCTTTGCATATTTAAAGCAGACAGGCAGAGTGTATCTTTACAGGAGGTGCTTAATTGAGGTCCACTGGAGCAGATCCTGGACTTGCCACTGACCCCGTGGCCTCAATTAGTCTGCTTCTGAATACCTTTGGTGCAGGGGTACCGTTCTTTACTTAATGAAAGCAGAAACGGTGTTTTATATCTATGTGGACATAACACTTGCAGTGCCAGTTGGGCAATCAGATCTGTATACTTTAAAAATTAGACTAAATTCCACAAATCTGTGTTATATTTTCAGCGCCCGTCAGTATTATTATTAGTTTTTGATGAAACATGAAATAAATTAACTGTTTATTTCATTACACTGATGTGTTCTGTTGGTTCGGTCCCCAAATAGACATTGGATTTGAGCCTGCGCTGTGCATGGTCAAGCTGTCACTGTCTGTTCAGCTGAACCTAAATCAAAGCTAACGTTTGAATTTCTTTACCACTTTAGATGTGGAAAATTAAATACCCCCCCCCCCCCCAGAAGGCAGAATAAGAACAAAAGAACAGAATAGGGCCTCATTAATGGGTAATAGAAAAAGCTGAATAAGCTGCTTCTAATCTTCTAGTTTCCTCTAAATTGCTCTCATAAACAGTGATGCAACTTGTATGTTATTCAGTTTTGAACACACTTGGACACTATTGTATTTCTTAAATCATTTATGCATTTGTATGTTTATAAAGATTTGGGCATTTTGAAAGTTCATTGTGGTGAACATGTCTTTGCTGACCAAACAGTGATGCTGAAGAGAGTGAGTTAATTTAATAAATCCAGTCTTGAGATCTGGTTAAGGTCTGTCATAATAAGCGATTAATAAAATTTAATTCTGATTCGTTTAAAAAAAAAAAGAAACCGTACAAATGAAACTCATGAAAACAGCTTGGAAATGTACATTTTATATACGTCCCTCATTTTGTCATGGATCCCAACCCTTGCTCTTACTTCAAGGACCTGTCAGTCGTAAAATATACCCTTAGGGGGAACTTACTTCCGTCTGAAAATAATATGCATAAGTATATGTTGTACTGGGCCAACCGAGGGTCTACACATGCGTTCGGGCTCTTAGATTTACAGGTTCAGTGATGTCTGTTTGGTGGTTGTGAGGTCTTCTGCATCGTTAAATGTTACAGTGCGTCAGTTTGAGCTACGGTCGTCCCACTGTAAACAGCCTCAGCATTCCTCTCCGTGTTTATTGTTCATCTTCCATGGAAGGTCACTGTGGATGGAAAAAAAAAGTTAACAGAGAATCAACATGGACTGAAAAAAAGGCAAAAAAAAAAAAAAAAAAAAATGCATCAGTGTGTGTGCTGTCGTTGTGTCATTGTGTGTGTTTTTGTCTCTTTGCACTAGTGTCATCCTCACTAATTTGTCGCTTCCAAAATAATAATAATAATAATAATTTCAACGGGTGCAATCCGGAAATTGTGTGCAGTCCTAGAATGTTCTGGCTCCAGTTGCCCAGAAGGGACTTAGATAGATAGTTAGTTTATTGTCATTCCTTCTCCTTACAGGTTATGCAAAGAGTAGAACAAAATATAGTGCCCCTGGGGCCATAGTGCAATACTTGAAAACAGAAAAAATTAAACAAGCAATAAAAACAAAACAACTTCAGATTGTGTCCTGAGCCCTCAGGGGAACACCCGCCACTCAAGCAGAAGCATGGCGTCGGATACAGCAGGACGCACGTGAATCATACCGAACGGCTGCAGCCGCTCACCTTTCCTGCTGGTTTTCAGCACAGGCACAGTAGGGAGGGGAGGTCCAGCTAAGAAGCCTGATTTATCACCAGACCGTGTTACAGGAACGCACTCACGTTGTGTTCAGTGCTGTTGTATTAGAGAAATGCAGAGTTTTAGTCAGGGAGAAATCCAGGTGTGGGCTGTATTCGCGTGAATCTGTATTTTTAACGCTGGGTTCAGGACACAGCTGCTTGTGATGAAGACTCCTCGGTGGCATTTTTAGAGCCGGGTAGATGGCATGCACCTCTGTGTCTAACGATTTTATGTTTCGCCCCCTCCTAGCTAAATGATTCCGTCTCAAGGAATTTAAAGGTGGTCGTAAAAACAGAGGCTCGATCTGTCGAGCACAGTGAGCTCGGCTTCCATTAAAGAGATTTCTCTTCTTATCATTCACCTAGAAACCCCGCTCCCACCCCCCTCCACCCCCCCCCCCACCCCCCCCTCCACCCCCCTCCACCCCGTTCACACCGCAGCTTAAAGCGAAAAGACGTGAAAATATTACGTGCCAAACATTCAAGCATTTATCTGTGAATTTGAAAAGTCAGGCGCAATTTTTTGGATGACTGTGAGAACTCATTAAACCCAGCAAGGCCTCGTAGCATGTGCACTCTGAATGGGGGTGATTTCATGTGCTCCACTTCTTAGCAGATTGGGTGTCACAGTCCAGGAAGATGGGTATCTATTTTTATTTATTTTTTCTATTTTTTATTTAATCATTTTGTGGCCAAGTTTTTGATATATGTCTTTGACTCTGTATGTAAAAAATGATCTATGTCACATTTCTGACAACAAAGATTAGAGATTAGCTATGCTGGAGAAATGGAATGCTTGCTATTTATAAAAGGTATTTCTCATGAATGATGGATAATTACTAATTAAGGTTTCATTACAAATAATTTATGTTCACTGTCAAAAAATGCACCCAACAGAGTGTCTCCCATTTTACTAAGAATGAGATGCATCTCTCTCTGAAAAAACATACCTGTATAGTCAATATATCAGCTAAGCATGTACTTGTTTATATTCTTGCATTGTTGTCTTTTTATAATAATCGTTTCACTAAAGCCTTGGAAAGAGATTAGACAAATGGGGTCACAGAATATGTTTGTGTCTGAATTTTATTAGGTGCAGTTGCTTGGCGCTTCACGTGTTCCATGACTGACGGGTGAATTTCGGTGCTGTCAGTTTGGTGACAGGACAGGATTAGGATCTGATGTAGGAACGTTAAAAGGAAAACCACATTAAAACTGCATCCAGAAAGTCATGATGCCTCAGCGCCCAGCATTAAGCACACAGACAGTGAGACAGTTCCTGTATTCTGGCCCTGTTTGGTGAAAATGCATCTCTCTACCAGGCTACCAACTCGGTACATAGTTTGCAAGTTAATGATTTAACAACACAGGAAATACAAACTAAAAAAACATAGTAGTGCAGTTGATAGCCTTACTATCACCTCACAGCCAGAAGGTCATGGGATCGAATCCTGGCCGGGGTCTTTCTGTGTGTAGTTTGCATGTTCTCCCTGTATCCCTGTACTCCTGTTCCTCCCACAGTACCTACGATAGGCTGATTGGAGACTCTAAGTGTCCTGCTGGTGTGAGTGTGTGAGTGAATGGTGTGTGCCCTGCAATGGATCAGCAACCTGTCCTCGGTGTATTCCTGCCTTTCACCCAATGCATGCTGGGATAGGCTCAGGCCGCCCTTCACCCCTTCTCCGCCACAACTTCAGAATGAGCAGGTGGGGCATCGAGTCATAGGTGGATGGATAAAAAATAGAAACTTTTTAAAAACTCAGCTTTTTCCTTCTAACACATACTGTAAATCTCAGATTCCACACTGTGATGACTCCTCTGGCTGTGTCAATCACAGTTTTCCAGGGGTAATAACTCTCAGCTGTGGGATTGCAGAGAAAAAAAAAAACTGGCCACGTGGATTTCTGAGGATTGCTTGTGCTAGAGAGTGCATGGACCCTGCAGCAGCGTGTCTGAACAGCTGTTGCCATTATGCATTCTAAAATAAAAAAGAGAGAAAATTCTCAGTACGTACTGTAAGTGAAAATAACGTTAATCACGGGGAAGTGATTAATGGGGGTGGCGGTGTAATATAATTGTGAGGAAACTGCTAGCAACTCCAAGAGTGTCAGTTCCACCCTGCCACCGGACCCTTGTGCGAAGCACATGAGCTGAACTACTTCTGTAAATACCCACCTGTTTAAATGGATTGCATGTTAAAAGAGTGTAGGCACTGGGTTTGAGCAGTGCCTTTAAATATGCCTTTATAAAGGCCGGTCATAGAGCGTACAGTAAGTCCTGCATATACAGGGGGGGGATCTGTCGCTGTAAAGGGGGGACCTCTGTATGTATGGATGTTCTGAGACCACAGCAGTCATGCTTTTATTTGTTTAACTGAAGCGACAGGGAGACACAGGAGTGGAATTAAGGCCTGTCTTTCTTATTCCTTGCAGGACTATCTGCTGACTCACATGTATGGCAACGCTGCTCGGGATGACCTGTGGAACAAGCTCTCGGAGGTAATGCGTTATTTCCGTTTGTTTATGGCCACTGCGGGGGTACTAAAATGGCCGACTGCAACCATCTCTGCATCCAGCATGTTGGGAAGATGCGTGTAATTGATAAATTAAGTGTCCGTGGTGCAGGAAGTGCCGGTTGAGTGTGTGGCCCGCAGTGTCTGCTTACAGACGTGTTACCATGTTTACAAACCAAACACAAGCACAGTAGCACCATGGTTACCGGTCCTGGAGAGCTGCAGTGGTCTGTAGGCATTCTCTTTCCAGTCACAAACTTAGAAAAACAGGATTTAACCAGTTAATTGAAAAAAAAAAAAAGAAATTCACTGTTGCATTTTGCACCTGTTATGCGCGTGTAAATGCTTTACGGAGGTGGAAAATTCCTGGATTATAGCCCTCCAGGGTTGAGTACCCCTGAGGTAGACTGTCACTTTTGACATAATTAATTTACTGAGGCGTGATTGAGTAAAAGCATTAATTATGTTGTTTATTATAATGCTTAACAGTAGTTAAGAGCTCCAGGCACAAGCTGGGTTTGGAAGCGGTGGTTTAGGAGGGTAAGAATGGGGCAGTGTTATCCACTCATTAGCCATTAGC
Organism: Anguilla anguilla; assembly: GCF_013347855.1. Lineage (NCBI taxonomy): Eukaryota > Metazoa > Chordata > Actinopteri > Anguilliformes > Anguillidae > Anguilla > Anguilla anguilla. Next base: position 3,252,857 of record NC_049207.1, read on the forward strand.
ACTGCAATTTACTGTAGCTGTCTGTGTGTTTATTAAAAAGAATATGGTCTTATAAACCATGCTTAAATTACTGACATTTACCATGGCTCACATACAGGTACAGTGGAGAATATCAGGACCCCTTGTCTGACTGAATTGCATTTGCACCAGCAGTTCGGTCAGAGAAGCGTGATAGGGACTCCTCCGCTCGGTCCCGCTCATGCAGACCATGACTCCTCCGTGTGGTCCCGCTCATGCAGACCACGGTCTTTGGCGAAGCAGCTGGTTAATTGGCTGACTGCAGATTGTAAAAAAAAAAGAAACAAAAAAGAATCGGTTAACTTCGCCTGAGTCACTGGATGTGTATAATAGCCTGCGCCCTTCCAAATAGATGAGGGGGCCCCTGCAGAATGTTGGAATGGGGCTGGAGTTTGGGAATTGAAAACTGTCAACTGTCGTTTATCCCGGGCAGTGCTGCCGTTGCGTTAAATGGCTTCATGCAGGCTGTTAATGCATCTTTCTCACACGCTGAGGGGAGGGTCAGTGCTACTGCCGCTGGATCAGACATTCCCTTCGCATGGTACCGCACGTGTGCGATACTGAGCAATACTGAGCGATACTGAGCAATACTGAGCGATACTGAGCAATACTGAGCGATACTGAGCGATACTGAGCGATACTGAGCGATACTGATCAATACTGAGCAGTACTGAGCGATACTGAGCGATACTGAGCGATACTGAGCAATACTGAGCGATACTGAGCGATACTGAGCGATACTGAGCGATACTGAGCAATACTGAGCAATACTGAGCAATACTGAGCAATATAGCGCCATCTGAAACCACAGATGTTTTTTCAGTTAATATAACTGCCCATTAATGAATTCAGCGGCATTAACCGCCCATGACAGCCAATCATTTTATGAATACTAATAGTCGCAGCTGTCATTATCTATTCATGAAATCCAATTTGCCGTGACGTCCTGCAGTACTTTTTTTTAAAACGCTGAGAGCCGTTACTCGTTTCGAGAGTTCACGGTTACCTCGGCCTGTAATGGTGGGCTGGGACGCTTCTTAAAACCAAACTGTTATCCCTCAGTTATAATTTATAGGACAGTCCTAATTCGCTAATCGCTTGTGCGGATGTGGTATGCCGTTTGTGTAATATAACCAGGGGAAATAACTCACAGTTAGGCTCAGGCAGCAACGGAAGACCAGACTTTGATTGCTTCGCTGCTGCGCTATGATATTTATGTATATTATTAATTCCTTTTTTTTTTTTTTTTTTTTTTTTGCACTGTCGTAGCGTGCATTTTCTATTTAGTAAAAAAATTTTAAAATCATGTTTGGATTAAGTAAATTATGGACGCACATCAGTATAGCAATTATCATTTCTCCCTTTTTAATTTGGTTTATGAAAGATGTTTATTCTGAAAAAGAAAAAAAATAAATTCTCAAAGCTGCTACTGTTATTTCCAGATCATAACTTTTCAGAAGAAAAGAAGAACAAACACATTATCAGTGAAAAGAATATTTCTATTTGACTGCTCTGGCTCTATGGGTTTTGTATGAATACAGGGGTGGAGTGGGGTGGTCGGGGGGGGGGGGGGTGGTAGTGTTGGGGGAGGAGTGGGGGGTGATGTTGGGGGTTTGGGGGGGCATGGTTTACTGTCAGTCACTGCATCTGGTCGGTGACAGTGTTGTGACAGGTTGCCATGATGGCGGTGCTCCCCCAGGCCTGAGCCCCGACCTCGGTGACAGAGGGCAGACGTGGCGGGACGGGGCGCGAGCCGTGTGTAACTGCCCCGGTTCTCCCCCAGCCGAGCCTGGGATTAGCAGAGCGCTGCCCTCCTCTTCAGCTAAATCCACTGGGCCTTCTCCCCACTGCTCTCCACAGTGGACTGGAGACGGGCCAACAAAACCATCAAGGGATCCTTAACCTTTTGTCTGCTTGGAGCTCAACTATAATTTAAATACTTTGTAAAAAAAAAAAAAAAAAAAAAAAGGTTCATTAAATATTTAAGGGTGAAGCCAAGGAAAGGTGTTCTGCTGCACTTGGACTGGGGAAAAAGCAGTTTCAACCTGTATGAAATATTTGGGGGAAATATTGGAAAGAAGTTTTTTTTTTTTTGGCATGGGTATTTATTCTGATAGGACTGTACATGATATGAAGCCAGTCTTAATCAGATTTTCCTCCGGAAATTGAATTAAATTGAAAAGGTATTTACAATGAAGGGCTTGTATTAGGTCAAAAGGCACTTAAGAACATGTGTGGCAGTGTGTATTGGACTGAGGGGGAGGCATTCTGTAATCGTGTGTCCTTGCACAGAAAGAGCTAAGTCACCTCGTTTTCCAGTGAGGGACGTGCCCAGTGCTGTGGATGCTGATCAGAGATTACTCTGAGCCACATACAGAGTCGCTATCTCTGAAATACATCCGCGGGCCATCGGACCCTGTAAACCTTAAAATGTAATAAGTCCGATTCAAATACAAAATCTACTCTAAAATCATATTGGAAGCCCCCCTAAGAAGAGGCCAGGATTTATAAGCCTGGGTTTGATCTGGTTTGATGTTGAGCTCGGCTCGTTTAATCTGCTGTAAGCTACACAAAGAGCGGGCATTAGGACAGAGAAAAGGCCACTGCTGTAGTCTCGATTTAAAGCAGCGGCCTCTTGCCCGCATTCGGCAGTGACAGAGAAAGATCTAACGCCAGATGTGTGTGTCGATCGCTTGGTATCAGGCCTGGGATATCATCCCTAATATTTTTTTCAAAGCCCCTGTCAGGATCAAAGATAACACCAGAGTCTCTGATTTGTGGATTAGGCTGCCCAGATCTGAGTGAAAGAAGATCCAAATACAGTAATATGTCATTCCTGCTTCCTCCTTATCTGCATGCACCTGTAGAAAGGCGATCAGATATCCACGGTTCAGTATTGACGAGGAAGTCGGTGTTAAAACAGTGATACTTCTTTTCTTGATATTGCTGGAAAATAGAGATGATGGGCCCCGTGAACTGTTTGAAAGGAACTGCCATGGCGGAGTGTGTGTAAAATGGCAGAGTGGCAGTTTATAAATTAGCCCGAAAATGGTCGATGCCACGTAATTAGAGGTCTGGAAAAACATGTTCGGCGTGTGGCCATCTGGGCTGTCAGCCTGAATTTCGGCGGTTGTCATCCAGGTGTCCCCGCCGGCGCTGTGGGTTAGCGATCGTTTAGCGTTCAGCGCAGATATTCGGCTAATTATGCTATTAGCGAGCAATTACGAGGTCCTCATCGGCGCGAAACAATAAAACGATGCTGCCGCAGGTCTGTACGGCGGGAAAGTGAGGCACGGATGCACAAACAACGTCAAGAATAATGACAGAGCAAAATGATATCCTACGGGCACGTCGCAGGCTGTGTCTTACTTGCTCGTTGCGGGCTGACGGATTTATTTTATTTTTGCACATATTGTGACGGGACACAGACGAGGGTGGAACAGCTAACAAAAAGTCTAAAGAAGGATCCTTACCCAGATTTCATCGCAGGGACTAAATAAGGAGATTTGGAGGCCTTGTGGTTCTGAAACGTAGCGCCTTGAATAAAACAGGATGACTGACGCTTCAAGGCCTGAGACATTTTCCTCAGAGCCAACAGGAAAAGCTAAAAGCAAAAAGATTTCTGCTTTTCCCGTCGACTCCGAAGATGACGTCTCAGATGTCAACACATCAGTCGCCCTGTTTTATTCAGAGGCGTTCCTGAGCCTTGACTCCTCCGACTTTCCGTATTTCTGGTGAGAAATAACCCAAAGGAGGATCCTTCATTATGCATGGTGCTGTACTGTTATGGGTGTGAAGCACCTCGTTTGTCCGATTTTATTATTGATTTCACATACGGGTAATCTGAGGCAGTGGCCAGGGAAAATATTCACTTTGAAAAAGCGAATTATATAAAATTAGTTACACTATTTAAGAAACACAAGGCCAATCCCAGCATCCAGTGAACTATGTACAGGTATTTTCCCAATTGCTGAATTTGCATAAAAAGAAAACCGAAGAACTGGTCAGAACGTCGGACAGTGAGTCTGGTGAAGCCGATGAGCCCGCAGTGAAAGATCATTATGTTTCACATAATTTTGTTTATTTTGCAAGGACGAGCAACCACGGATGACTTGAGGTTCATTCTAGCAGGCACAGCGTATCTACGCCCTGTGAACTTATCCTCAGTCGCAGAGGGTATCGTATCTTCGGATCAATGAGATGGAGCTAAAAAAAAAAAAAAAACATATTTCCTGGTTTAACACAGAAACACCAAAATCTTCTTGTCAGCTGTTATGAATTCTGTCAGTGCTGAGAGAAACGCTTCTTCTCAGGGGCAGGCTTTCACACATCAGTGTCAACACGAGAAAGAGGAGACAATAAGCCGACTGACAGTAATAATAAAATGGAACTACAATATTTAGAACCCTGGATGTTTTTCCCTACTTAGAGGTGTGATATTCCTTTACTTGTTCCTGTGTGAATGTATGAGTGTTCTGTCGACCTTGTATTCTTTCCATCACTGTACATCACGCTGCTAATTTTGAATAAATGTCTCACATTCCCTCAAAAAAAAGAGAGAAAAAATGTAACTATTTTGTGTTCTTGGCGGAGATTTGAATTTGCCACGTTGTCATACAGCGCATTGAGTGTGCATGAGTGTCAACAGACGTAAACATCTCGCTGTCATTCTTCACATGCACCTGATTAAGTGGTAATTGAATAAATAAGACGACAGAATTGTCAACAGCGTCAAAAGGTTGTTCTTTAGTCTAAACAAATTGTGCGTTTGCTTCAGTCAGCGTGGTTGACTTAATTAAGTCTTGTATCTTCCATTATTAATAGCGTCGTATTTTTATGACTGTGTGATATTCCATTGTGTTCAACTGTGACTGAGCTGCTCAATTTGTCTGCACCCTTTTCATTGGTCTACTTTTGTCATTTAAATGTGGTGGGGGGGGGGGGGTTTCGTTTAGTGAAAATCAATTTATATTTGACTGCCGCTACACTGTCGAGGATCTACAAAGCCAATCATTACAAAGATAACTCAGGTTCTAAACTAATTCTCCAATTGAAGCTTGCTGTGGAGGGGAGGGGTGGAGAGCTACTAAGACATCAGACAGCACTAGAGGAAGACGTTCTACCATCACCGTATAAGATTAATACTTCCTTTGCCATTCAAAAGTAGCAAAGACAGGAGAGACGTGACAATTGTCCGTCCAAAAGCTATGGATGACATGGGTCAGCATTAGAATGGAAAGTTTTATTGGTGTAAATGGGTAGTTAATGACTGAAATTCTGAAGAAAAAAAAACAGGAATGATGTATTTTGTTTAGAAGAGTAGGTGCTGGTTTACTCTGAAAATGAGCAACTCGTAATATGAGGGCTCACCCAACTCAGTTGTTGACAGTGGATCTCTTTTCTGCAGTATATATCCATTCCACTGTGGTTCCTCTTAGGAATGATGTCTGAGGTTCGGGAGCACAGTAACTGTTGTTGGGTGGGACTCCTAACACTGGACTATAATCAGTCAGCTTCCTCAGCATTTCAAATTAACTGAAATGAGCACATTCAAAATTAAAAAAAACTTCATTTTTTAGAGAGAATGATACAGTTAGCACACCATGGTAGCACAGCTCGATAAGGTGATTGTGTCAGGGGTCCAGTAAACACCACTGGGTTTCTGTGCTGGGTAGTCAGACGCTGCCTCCTCATTGGACGACTGCTGCTTTCCACTGTTTCCTCGACAATGCTGTTTCCTGTTTCCACACCAAAGCTGTTTCTTTTTCCTCGCCAATGCTGCAAGAACCGTTCCTTTCCGGCTCTAATCTCACAATTTGACACTTCGATTACCTGTATATTTCCAACTGCTGCTTTTTCTTAATCAATAGCTTTCAGTTTCTCTGAAATGAACTCAGGCCACACACACACTCTCACATGGTTTTTCTTTCTGACATTTCAAATTACAGTTTGCAGTTGCTTTGTTTTGAGGGTGCAGGACTGGTGGTATTATTTATTTATTATTATTTGATTTTTTTTTTTTTGGTAAAAGGTGTCAACTACAAGCATCCGAGGGGTAATTCTTTGTGCACGCGTATGTTAATTACACCATGCCCACTGTTGTCTCGCAGTGAATTGGGAGACAATTCTACAGCCAAGCCAGGGGTACATTTTGCATAGTGAAACCTGATGGGACAACATCTTACTGCGATTTAGCTGCTCAGTTTGCTTTCTGTAAAGCGTGTCAGACGTCAGCGAAGATTTCTCCCTTGTGCCCAGACACCACTGCGTAAATATGAGCATTGATTTAAAATAAATCCCAGCGCCGCTACCCTCCCTCTTCCCCAGGCCATGCAGAGAGAAGGAAGTGACATCAACATTAAGGAGGTGATGAGCGGCTGGACGCTGCAGATGGGCTACCCGGTGGTCACCATCAGTAAGAACGACAGCCTGGACGGCGCCGTGACCATTGCCCAGGAGCACTTTGTCTACAACGTGGACACCAAGATCAGGGAGCCGCAGCTGTCCAACCTGAGGTAGGCCCCAGCTCACGCTCGTCCTGCAGGTGGCAGTGTGTGTAGGTGGCAGTGTAGTGTAATGGGTAAGGAACTGTAGCTTAAAGGTCACAGGTTGGATTCTCGAGTACGACGCTGTCGTCGTACCCTTGAGCCATGTTGCTTCTGCATCATACTTAGCCTGTGCATATCCAGCTGTATAAATGGATGCTTCAGTATATATCCAGCTGTATAAATGGATGCTTCAGTGTATAGACAGCTCTATGAATGGATGCAGTGTAAATGTTATGCAACAAGTTGAGTGTATGCTAAATGCCTGTAATGTAATGTAATGCCATCACACTGCACACGTGCTGCCCATCCTCAAGACACATTAGCTGAGGTCTGAGGTGGGGTGTGTGTTGCGTGGCGACCTTCGTGCCAGTTTAAACTGGGGGATGATTAGCTGGGGGGATGATTAATAATAAATAAAAAGAAAATGCATTTGGAAATTTTGCCAGGAGTGGATAAAACTGCACATTGGGTAATCACATGCTCTGTTTCACTGCACAGAACACAGCTGGTCCCATTTTAATCTCTCTGTCTTCTTCGCTCAGTGCACCGCTGCTATTTTCACGCTCCAGTTAATAGCATGAAGTCACAGCATCATTTTGAGCGGCAACCTCTTTTTGCAAACCCTCTACTGTATGTGTGCACAGAATCAACCTGTTACACCGGTGTCATCATAAATGATGACGGCAATAACGCTTAGTTAGTATTGAGGTTTGACACTTAATATCCATGGGTTTTCACACACCTTGAGGCCATGTCTGGCTTAGCTGCACTTTGGAAAGAGATTTATCACGTCTAGACAAATGAGTTTAATCCTCCATTAAGGCGCCGTGAATAAATCAGGGTCAGGATTAAAAAATAAATGTAAAATTTTGGCGGAAAACAAGAAAAATCGATTCTGCCTCTTAATGAGGACACCTCGGTTGTAGCCCTTTCCCAAACCTCAGCAGAAACGTGCTTTATTGTGTTTCTTTAGTGTAAATACTTCCCTGTAGAGATCTCCTACAGAGCAGTTGTGCTCACAGTGTGATGGCTTCAGGAGTACAGCGTCAGAGCCGGCCGTGTGTATGCAAACGTAGCGCTGAATGTTGGGTTCAGGGCAATGCGGCGTTCGTGTGTGCAAGCGCAATCCTGCAGAAGCCTAGCTGTGCCACAGAGCAGTAGCATGTCACATGTTCCTGCTGTTCCATCACAGTGGTGCAGCTTAAAGATGGGTAGGTGCTCTACCCATGCAGCACTGCACCTGTGGATCAGTTTGAAGTGTGGCGGCATGTTCTGCAAAGCAGTGTGGGTGGACACTCATTCGTGTTCATTCATTTCTCACTGACACACTATCGAGATGTTTTTGCCCCCCTCCTCACATTGTAATAAGTGATGGCCGTGCATTTCACTATAAAGATACAGTATTGAGGTGATGTTGCGCCCAAGCTATTTTCCTGCCCATAACCCATTACGACGGCTAAGATGCTGTGTACTGGTATGTGTACATGTTGAAAATATCCTGTATGTGAAACAGTGCACCATCTGGGTCATGCATATTTAAACTGTGTTAGCTACATAAGATAGATTGGCAGCCTATCCAGGGTGTATTCCTGCCTCTCGCCCAGTGCACGCTGGGATAGGCTCCAGCACCCCTCCGCGACCCTGACCAGGAATAAGCGGGTATAGATAATGGATGGACCCTGCCCAGGAATAAGCGGGCATAGATAATGGATGGACCCTGCCCAGGAATAAGCGGGTATAGATAATGGATGGACCCTGCCCAGGAATAAGCGGGTATAGATAATGGATGGACCCTGCCCAGGAATAAGCGGGTATAGATAATGGATGGACCCTGCCCAGGAATAAGCGGGTATAGATAATGGATGGACCCTGACCAGGAATAAGCTGGTATAGATAATGGATGGACCCTGACCAGGAATAAGCGGGTATAGATAATGGACGGATGGATATCTACGTAAGTTTCTGTGAAGTGACACGTTTTTATGCGAGTGGGACTGGCTGGTTTAGTCTGCGACTGCAGATTTTCGCCTGCAGTGAGCGTGGCTTTTTTAAATAAAAATTAAAAAAGGACCTGGAACCTGGCAGTGATTCGGCACAGTCCATTTGAAGCCGTATGACGTTGAGAACACGGCAACGGCAGTAATAGCACACGATTCCACGGTTCGTGGTTGCTGTGCTTTTGAACCCTCGCTAAATGCTCCCGCTAACTGTTCGGCTGTGGTCGTGCGGATACTCGATTTGAGGCTGTATTTTAACGAATCGTTCATTAATAAGGCCCGGGTAGCGTTCACAGCAGGAATTGCGTTCAGCGTTTTTATTTTTTTTATTTTTTTTTTCAACAGATCTCTGATCCCTCAATCACTTCAGGGTTAGAAACATTTTTTTTTAATAAAAAAAAAAAAATTTAAATTCATAACGGAGATTAAAGTGAACTACAAAAGAAGCGTCGTGTCAGTAGAACAAAGGAGGCGAGGATGATGTGAATTGGGTCAATTCCACACGGATTTTCGGAAATAATTATTTTACGGTTTGTCAGGTGTCAGTGCGTGGCAGAAGGGACTGTGTCATGGAGGCCCTTGGGGTATTTATGCCAAGGCTTGATGGAGTGCTGGATGCTCTCTAGACTTTCGGTAAATGACAAGCCTGGATGGGCTGGATACCTTGTTCTCGTAATTATGTATCTTATCCTCCAATATTAAAGCTGCCAAACCTCATTTTCACACGTTGCTTTTTTATTGAATGTGAAACTCGGCGGAGTAGCTTCATGCATAAGTCACAGCATTGGTCATGATAGGGAAACCAAGCTAATGGGCTCTTCTGTAGAATACAAGTGGGCAACTACATTCTGCTTTAGTGCTCACACGGTCGAGAGACAGATGAGATGTCTGTCAATAACTCACATTTAGTCCCCCCTGAAGCCCGCTCTTCCTGTTTTCCAGGCTGTATCCACAAGCACGTCAGTTTATGGATTAAACGCTTTAAGCTTTAAGAGGACTGAGGGAGAGCACGCGGGCACACACGTGTACAAGAGCAGACATATGCATGCTCACACGCACGTACACACACGCACACTCACGCATGCACACGCGCACACACACACGTACACATACACGCACACACACACGCACACTCACAGCACACACGCACACTCACACATGCACACACACACATGCACATACACACATGCACACACACACATGCACATACACACACACACACACGCACATACACACATGCACACACACACACTCTTACACACACACACACACACATACACATACACGCACACACACGTGACATGCACGCACACTCACAGCACACACACACGCACACTCACACATGCACACACACACACACGCACATGCACACACATGCACACACACACACACGCACATGCACACACACACACACACACGCACACACACAGCAGTCCGCCCCAGGTGCCCTTTCAGTGGCCAAGTCAATCACAGCGAGCATAAATAAGCTGAATTAACGATGCAAAGCACCGATTGATTTAATTATCACCCACAGACATCCCATTATTGCTCGCGCAGCTAATCTGGATCCTGGTGCTACTCACCTCAGGTGGATCTATGCCACACTGTGCGGCTGTGCCTCGGGCTGGCAGGGGTCACGGGTTTTAATTACAGGAGAGTTCACGGCCGTCACGACTCAGAGCCAGGCGCTGTGCGGGCCTGTCAATCACACCGAAGTGGGACCCTTCTGAACTAAGTACAGGAGTCCTTCATCCAATGACACAGCACAGCAGGTTCATTCAGAGAGATTATGAAAGTCTGGCCAATGGGTGCGCTGTATTTTTCTTTGTCTGCACATTTAAACCAATCAGAGGAGGGCTCCCATTTTCCCCTGCTTAGTCTTCAGAATTCTTCAACAATGGCTTACCGGATATCATTTAATTAATTATCCAAATACAATGTGAATGAACCTCAGGAGGAGTTAGAAGGAGCCTGCACAAAACCATTACAGCTCGCAGATACACCCTGTTAATGCTCCCATTGCTGTGAAGGTTTTTTAGGGATAATTTGGAATAAAGCACAAACATGCTCTTAAAGAAGCTATAGTATTACCTTAACATAGAAATACTGCATGTTGCAAATGCACTTAGAAATGAAAGGCACTATTACACTAAAACCACTGCAAAAAAACATATGACTTAGTCAGTATAAACTTAAGTATAATACAAATTGTAGGCTAATGTTTGTATTACTACTGTTCCCTTAGATTCAGTACAAGGAAGACAAGCACTTTATAGGGTTTTAGGAAACCTGCACCGGGTTGTCTATGTTTCCTGCTGTACTGAACACTTGTTCTGTTGCCCTTGCTCATTGTCATGCCTACTAGTTGGACTTTACATTACTCTCTGACCTAGCCTGTGCTTACTGTGTGAAATGGACTGAGGGAAAGGCATCATTAACTGGGGCACAACTGAGATTGAGCACACATACTCCTCAATGGTCACATCCATTTATTGGTTTTAGATTAAAGGATAAACAAAAGAGCAACTCTGATTGGGCCAGCTACACATATCAAAGCAGGGTGTGTGAGCCACTGTAGCAGTTTCATCAAGAACGGTCACTCAAGAACTTCAGCGGGAGGGATATTGTGGTCAGCCATTTTCTTTTATTTTTACTGTTACCTGTGGATTCCCAAGTTCTGTAACGGGTTCTTTTCATTTGGCGCACACATTCACATTTATGTCTCCTGGACCTCCTGGTACTCAACCCCCACCTCCATAAAACAACAACCCTCAAATCCACAGAGGGGGCTACCAAAAGTAGGGGAGGGGGTGGGGGGGGTGGAGGGGGGTAGGTTATTTGCTCCAGATCAATGATGCACCTCTGGGAGCGGCGATAGAGATCAGGCACTGCGCCCCTGCCGTAAAGATCGAGCGTCGATCGGAAGCGAGAGAGGGACCGGGTTTGGAGGAAGCAATGATTTCCACTTCAGGAATTTTACGGATACGCATTTGTCTGTCTCATAAGACAGAGGGGCGATCGATCTCCATTACGGAGTTAGGTGAGCTCAGGGATGGGCAGGAAATTATGTGGGGGGGGGGGGGGGGGGATCCACCATTACCAAGGACTTCATTTGTGGGCCCTTGTAGAAGCTGAAGCCAAAGGATTGTTTAGGCTGCTCGAAAAAGTGGTTGTTTATTGTTCGCGTTTGCTGAAGCTGCCAATCACCCTACACGTGCTTTGCTTTATGTCTTCCCTGCTTACACTAAATTTCCTAGAGATACGGCCATTCGTATACTGTGAGTTATATAAATAAAGTTGCATATTCGTGTTTGAAAACAATTCTGTGCTAGTGTTTTAAGTACAAAATTTATGAAGGAGTACAGAATTTATTCACTAAGTTCTGAAAATAGCTTTTTTCGAAAAGCGAAGATTAACAAACTGTTACCAGCATGTTTAAGTTGATAATTATATTCTTGATTTTTTGTTGTACAATTCTTGTATTCTCCTGGCATGCTGTTTGCCTAAAATTGGTCATGTGTACAGTATGTATCAGTTATTGTCTTAAAATTATTGTATATTAATGCTCTTATACTGTACAGAGAAAAGGTCACTTGCTTTTCGGTTGTATTCGCCAATGGATTTTTATTTTATTTTAAGTAACAGCATTGCTCATGTGATTTGTTTCATTCGTTTTTTTATTATAATTGATGGGGTTATATTTGCATCGTGCTGTATCGAATTGTTAGGCAGAGCGTTCCATCATGCGCAATCCTTCCCAGTTGGCAGGTTGCTTAATTCTGTCAAACTGATACCCGTTTAGGTATTGAATTATTGATACTTCACACCCCTGAATGATGCAAATTCCACTAAAGACTTCCTGAGGAGCAGTATGCTGCCTCAGTTAGGCTGAGGTTCCTGACGCCGGACACAGACCGCTTCTGTGTTCCGACGGCCATTTCACTCCGGTCAGCAGGTACCGGTCCGACAGCTGCCAGCAACTTCCTCTTATGTGTCGTTATGTTCTGCCTTTCCAAATCCTTCTGTGTCTGGAGTGTCAGCTCGGGTCTTTATAGGCTTAAAGCACGCGAGTGTGTCCACAATGGTGGGGTAGTTTAAAATGTGTGAACTGCTGGGTAGGGGCAAGCATGTTCTGCCAGCTATGTTCAGCTGTTTAATTGCAGCTCAGTTCTTTTAACGATGATTGGTAAGTCGGGCTAGCCAGTGGAAAACAAGGAATGCTTTAAAAATGCCGGTCTTCAAAGGTTGTCACACCTAATTCCTTCTTCTGTTCCTTCTCTTCCTCTTTCCTGCAGCTTCCAGTGGCAAATCCCACTGACGCTTTCCGTAGGAAATTTGACTCACATATCGCCAGAATCGGTCATTTGGGTTACCAACAGAACAGGTAACTGTGCTCGGTCACGTTGATACCTGTGCATGCTTTGTCTTTTCCCCTTCCAGGAGACTCCCTTAGAAAAGTCGCATGCACCTTGTCCCCTTTCTAAAGAAACAGTTTTGTGGGCACCGATCCACTTGGGATAGTATTGTTTGTTATCCCTTATTGTTCAGGAGTTGCCATTCGTGCAGTGGATAGTGAGTCTGTAATGACCGGCCATTTTAGCTGCTCATGCACCGTGACAATTGAAATCAATTTTTCCCGCCTCCCTTTGATTCTTCTCCCCCTTTAATGAGGCCGGTGAATTTACATTCCCCTCGCAAACATAAATCAGAGGTCCCAATTCCCCAGCTCCCTTTGCAGTGAAGGCTGTGGTTCACATTCATACAGTGCTTTTTGTCCGGAGCCAGAATAGGAAGCCTCGACAGGTTGAACTCCATCATGACCACCTGAAATTCCTTATTTTCATCACTCTACGTTTGGTGGTATTTTAAAATACAAACGTTTTTTGAGAAAGAGAGAGAGAGAGAGAGAGAGACTTTTGGAACCCTTTTTTTCACTGAGAGTGTGGTGACACAAAAAAAAAACTGGATGTGCACGCTTAGTCCCGACAGCTTTATGTTTCAGACGTGGGTATTTATAAAATGGCTCCCGTGTCGCGGCCACTCTAGTTTCCCCCTGTGTGTCCGCGTGCCCATTTTACCTCCATATGTCGCCTGGCTCACTGATGGGCCATCATGGCCGTCTGCACAGGCAGCATCTGCCTGATTGTGCTGTTTTTTATTTATTTATTTATTTATTTATTTATTTATTTACTTATTTTAGAGACGCACAAGCTCCACCCGATGGGCGAGGAAACATGGCTCCTGGGGAACATCAATCAGACGGGCTACTTCAGAGTCAATTATGACCTGCAGAACTGGAAGCTTCTGATCCAGCAGCTAATGAGGAACCCGGACGTAGGTCACACAGTTGCTCTTCAAATTCTTCTCTGTGCATTTTGTTTTCACAGACAGTGGTCTCCTCTTCTAGTTGTCCTGACCTCTCTGATGCTCTGTGTTCAGCCTATAATCTACATTCTCCCCTTACGCACTTCAGGGATATTCTCTGATCGAACCCCACAGTGTGTGTAACGTGTGTAACACTGTGTAATGCTGTGTAATGCTGTGTAATGCCGTGTAATGCTGTGTAATGTGCTTTGCTTACAGGTTATATCTGTGGGGAACCGAGCAGGACTTATTGATGACGTCTTCAACCTGGCCAGGTTGGTTTACAGCTGCACTGCCTCTCATCTCGCATAGAATTAGAGAAAATAGTTTATTTAATATATTTACATATGCTGCTTTCTGGGCGAATCATATCATAAATTATATGATTTAATAGCCAGGCAGTATTTTCAACATTTAAATTATTCATGAGAGGTTTTGAATTGGCCTTTTTTTTGTAGTTGTATATTTTCTATAGTTTATATTCCTAAAGGCATTTTGAAACACAGATGCCCATTATTACCATATTATGACATTGTTATAAATGAGAATATTCATAATTTTGAGCATTTCACAAAAAATGTGCTCACTAGACCTTAAGCTCTGTGACATCATGTTCATCGTTATGTAAATCTTATTCAATTTATATAAATCTTTTTCCTTGGTCTCTTTGGTTTTAACTGCAGTGTTAGACTTGCATGAGTTTGTAATTTAAGTTCAGCCTCGACCAGACCAGATTGTTTTAGAATCTCAGATAGGCGATTGTCATACTTGATTATAAGTGTTATATTTTTTTTAGATTTCTCATTATAAATATGTGGAAGAAAGGGTCTTTTAATGTAGCCAACCTTCAATGGGGTGACATACAAAGTGTGTCAGAATTCAGTTCCATAGCCGGAAGGCCTGTGTCAGCGTTAATAAATAAAGGAAACGATCCCAGATCATTTCGCAAACTGTTCTGAGTTAAGCAAGTGAAGAAAGTCTTTAAAATGTATCAATGGAGAGGGGGACCTCCAGAGAAATGCACGAGCTTCCTGCCAAGACTGCGGAGCTGCGAAAATAAATCCCTCATAATTTCTCACATTATTCATCTCGTTCTCTCCTAAAAGCCAATAAACATTACGCTTGCTTTGAAATACACGTGTAAAATTATGATGCGGCTTGCTCTCAGGAATAATATCAGTGGTGCGCAGATTTATCCTCTTTTTATTTTCCCCAAAGACATTTTTTTTATTCATTCGAGTTTCAGCATCAGTTGAGACCAGATTGGATTTCAGTGCTTGAACAGATAATAGCCACCGTTGTGCGTTACGTTAAACACTTCTTGTGCTGCCATAAGAACTGCCGTTTGGTTTTAAAAAAATGCAGAGAAGCGTGCTGAAGTGCAAAGGTATAAAACAGAGCTTAATTCAGTAAGGTTCAGGGCATTCTTGTAGGGGGAATTTTCATTAAAAGGCCTTTACTGAACTGCCATATCAGTTAGATTTTTTTTTTTTTTTGAAGTACCGTTCGGTTACAGGAATCCACATGCATGGTCAGGATAGAACATTAGGTGTGTTATAAAAATAATAAAAACAGTGCTAAAAACAGTGCTGCTAGATATAAGCTAGATGTAGGAAGGACGTTAACAATTAGGAGAAACATCTTTCTCTCACAGTGCAACCTGACAAGAGTGATTGACTTTGCCCAGTGGTTTGAGAGTTGGGAAGACAGATTTCTTTAAATCTGAAATGGACTTGAGCAGCTGATGAACATGTATGCAACGCTGGCACAACCCAGATGGAACAATATGCCATTAGCGCATTCAAACATTCAACGAAGCAACAGAAAGGATCACAGAAAATTACAATATGGATTGAAAAGAAAACAAGGTTCAGTCAGCCAGCTCAGAAATTGCAGAAGCCTATCAGGATTTATGATTCTGTTTTTTTTTATGATTCAAAAGTTTGCAGTCTGCGTTTGTGAAAAATGTATCACTTGATTCTGTTCCAGCTTGATGAGGTGTGTCACAACTTCAAAAATTACAAACGGAAAGTTTAGGAAAATGCTAAAATGCTTTTGTAACAGTTTTGCGGTACAGCTGAAAAAAAAAAATTCCTGATTAAACAAGGAAGGCTAAAAGCTACTTGTTAATTCAACAGTATATCTTCCCAAAGAGTTTACCAAACAGTAGAACAATTAGAGCATTCTGCTGTTTTTCACTTATTTGAATCTTGCAAGTCCAGACCGTGTATGTCAATGAGTGAGGGTCAGATCGCCTCAACTGTCTAGCAGGCGTAGCACAACCACTGTTCACACAGAGCTAACTGAGCAATGGTGAGATGAAAAGGATATCTTTCTACATCAAAGTTTGACATTCAGACTTTTCTTTAATCTCAGTTTGTTTTCCTGGAGTCACAGTGCTGTCAAAACAACAAAGCTGGCACAACTCCTGAACTGCACTTTTTTTAAAAAGTGCCATAAAACCTCTTGCTAATTGGGAAAGCGGTTAACAGGCAATTAGGACGTAAACGGGTGTTGTGGCGGAGGCCGGGGAGTGTCAGTCACTGTGTCTCGGCGAGGACGGGCGGGCCTTAAAATAACGTGACGGGACGACGGTTCGACTGGAGCGTTCTCTGGCGCCGGCTGTGAGCCTGTCTGTCTCGCATACCTCCGCGTGCTTCTTTAACACGTTTTTTCTTCCTTCGCGTCAGGATGTCACACGCTGAGGAACGCAGCCGCCCTCCGTCTCTCCGAGATGTCTCGCGCATCAAGACTAATCACACTCACAGTTTTGGGTGTGCTTTGTTCCCGCCCCCTCCCATTGGGTGAAATGTAACACCCGTTAAGACTTTAATGACAAATTTGACACCTTTGCTAGTACGGCTAATTTTCCCAAAAGTCACACAAATGTGCCTGGAAATAATGAACTCATTTGCAGTACCTGTGAACCATATGCCGTGACACGGGCTCTGAAACGCGTGTTTATTTTTAGTGAAGATATTCTCTGAAAGCTTGTGAGATTTAATGAGGTTCATTTTTCACTGGGGTGATGTGTCAGTCAGTGGAGTTTGTTATGGTATTTGATTGGTCGCTAATTCTGAGTTGAGTTGATTTGAGTTGCTGATTTGTCATGTGCTGTTGACCGTAGAAGTCAACCATCTCAAGTCGAGTCATAAGTTTTTCCACTTAAAAGGAAGACATATGAATTCTATGAATGTTCTGTGAATAAATTGTATGATTCATGAACGATAAATAAATAAATAAATAGGTAAACCGCGGGTCAGCCACGAACAGGAGTCTGATGGCTTTTATTTTTTAAAAACACATCATTACGATAAAGCTACCTCTGTACCCTGTTGGGGAGGGCTTGCGGTGATACCTCTAGTTTCCTGATTGTTTTGCACCACAGCTACGGTTATATATCGCTAACGAGCATAGCGGCGGACTGAAGGCGCAGGCCCACCAATGCTATGGGCGAGAGGAGCTGTGGGCCGCTGGTTCGTCCCGATCGCTGCCTCTCCGGATCAGACAGTGTGTAGGGTTCCTATGCAGAGTCATCGCCAGATTCATATTCCACAGGCTTTAATTAACCATCACTGTCTTTGCCTTCTGGTTAGGGAAACTGAGCTGATTTTGCTGGAGTGCAAGTGTCTGCAATAGAAATGAATGTTAGCCAGTGACTGTTTCTGCGTACTCATCCAGGATTATTTATTTGTGTATTTACATACAATTCTGTTTCTTCAAGACAGTCTTTATAGTTTGGTTGTGGGATCCTAATGTCTAATGCTGGGTTGTCCGAGTAACTGGTTTTTTTCCCCCACATTTTATTGTACTTATGGGTAGTTAATTAAATGTGGTCCAATTTTACATAATGGAGTAAAAGTATGTAACAAAAATTATCCTCCACTTGTGGTGCAGCAGCGATGGAAAATTATATCACCCCTTGTTGGGTGAAATAATAGGGAAGGGTGTTTTTTTTTTTCCGCCCCGATTTCAGTCGTTAGAAAAATGGTTCGTTTTGCAGTGAAAATGGCTTCTGTACCTACCAGGGTGGGAGTTTACGTTCTCATTTACAGAATGTGAGCGTTAATGTAGCGTGACAGAGCCGTTAGCACTGGAGCAAGCGTTAGCGCAGCTCAGACTGCCGCTGGGAATTCCATTGGCCAGGAAAAAAAGGGGGCGGGCCTTCATTGCCCAGCATTCCAGGTCAGCAAAACTCCTGCACAGCAAAACATCTGGTGTTAGTTCTGGGACAGAGCAGGACCGTATGTACACTGTAAGAGTCAATTCAACACTGGACATTTTTTACTGGGCGCTCCCTTATTCTGACTTGTAAACACTGTTGATTTGTCCATCCAATGCATCAGAACTCTGCCATATCCGTCCTGTCGGATATAGTCAGATGTGTTCACTTCTGGTCAGGCAGGGAACGTGACCATTTCCTTGTTTCATCTTGAATGAATAAATGAATTTATTTATTTATTTATTTATTTGACAATTTAAAAACAAGATGTGATAAGACTGCATAGCAGACAGCAATCCTTTAAAAAATGTCAAGGATAGAAAAAGGAGAAAGCCAGCAGGCTTATTTCCATTGTGGTCCTCTAACATTCAAAAATAGACATGACAAAAAGAAAACAAGCACAGCAATTACTCTTACTTTACTCACCTCACTCAGACTGAATGGCGTATACTGAAGTATAATCTAAACGAAAATGAAATGACAGATAAGGGGATAAGTAGTCTTAATGATGAGTTTCGTAGAGAACACAGCAGTTAGTTTATCTTTGTAGTTGCAGTTTTGCGGAAATTCTCCCATCTTGTTTTTGTACTTCTAGACACCAAGATGAGATATCGTTTGTGTGCTTTCATTCAGTGCCTGAAGCCACCTTGATGGTTTTGATTCGTTTGGAAAAAATAAAAAAATGCATTTGTCCCTTTGTTTCAAAGAATTTTAAGAGATTCATAGAATTTCTTTCATGGATGTATTTCTGCTGTGGAGATTAAAAGTGCGTGGATTTGTTTGGCCTTTGATTTTAAGTAGAAAGGATGTCTTCTGCAGGGAAACAGGATGATGCTGTTCACTTCCGTAATTAACAACAGTTGATTCCCTTTACAGCAGCACTAGAGAGCGTGTGTGATAAAGCTGAGACCTACTTAATAATGCATTATTAAAATAAGTGAACATAAAAAGCTGTTTACTCTGAAAACCTTATCTGACTTTCTATATTGACCCTGTATATCTTGGCATATACTAGACAATACGGCTGAAGAACAACATAAAACATTTGGGTAAAATTATATAAACTTGATTTCTCTTGTGTAGGTAGTATACATGCATACAGATACATTATTCACAAATTAATGCACATGTACACACAGGCACGCATGCACGAACGCATGCATTTAGATACATATGCACGCGAGTACAGACACGTGCACACACACATGCATACAGACACATTATGCATGAACATACACACTCAGACACACATGCACATACTCACACTTACATGCTTACATACACTCATACATCCACACATACATATATGTGGGTTTGTGTGGACGTGTTGTATTGCCCCCAATACAACACGTGAGACCGACTGGGTTCTAAGTGGCATTTTTGTGGTGACTTTGTAAATCGTCTTTGTGACAGTTTTCTGTAAAATGCTATACAAATAAATACAAATAAAATTGAATTTAACTGAATTGAAAACCAATGAACTGACAAGAGATTTAAAGCCCAGTATCTCAGGAACTGTGGAAATGGCAGACAGAACCCTGTAAGTCTCGGATCTTGCCGTAATCTGGGAGGAATTCATTACGAATACAACTGTTACGTTTATTTTAATTTTTTTCCCAGAACCTGAAGAAAAAACAGGTCTGTGAGACAATGTGAAGCTACTGTATTCCTTCCTCCCTAACAGAGTGTACCCTGTACACTCCACCAGACTGTTTAAAGCACTAAATTTTGTTCTCCCCCCCCCCAAACACAGAGCGGGGTACCTGCCCCAGAACATCCCCCTGGAGATGATCTGCTACCTGCCCCAGGAGAAGGAGTTCTTGCCCTGGCACGCTGCCAGCCGCTCCCTCTATCAGCTGGACAAGCTGCTGGACCGCACCGAGGAGTACAGCGTGTTTAGTGTAGGTGAATCCCGGGGGGGGGGCACTGTATGTGCGCGCGTGTGTGTGTGTGCGTGTGTGTGTGCGTACGTGTGTGTGTGTGTGTGTGTGTGTGTGTGTGTGTGTGTGTGTGCGTACGTGTGTGTGTGTGTGCGTGTGTGTGTGCGTACGTGTGTGTGTGTGTGTGTGTGTGTGTGTGTGTGTGTGTGTGCGTACGTGTGTGTGTGTGTGTGTGTGTGCGTACGTGTGAAACAGCGGAAACTTGAGAGATCTCAGAGCTGTACTGGACTGAGAGAAACTTCGCCCTTTCGAGGACGGCGTATCGGGCTGCTTAATTTCACACGCGTTCAGGGCTCAATAAGCTGTTTTAAAGGTGCTTAAGGGCCTTTGTCTGCATCATTTATTAACTAATTTCAGGTGTAATACAACTGCACACTCACCATTCCCAGCACCAGTGCAACTCCTATTCACTTTTTTTTTTTTGCAAACTCACCATGCAGTCCCACCGTAAAACTCCCATTTTGCTTAAGATGGAAACATTATTTCTCTTACTTGCCTCTTTTTACATGTAGACGTCTCAAATGTATAATAAATTGAATATCCCTTTTTTCTTTTCTTTTTTTGGGGAAAAAGGCTGACTCATGATTACCCTTTGATTATTCTAGATCAGATACAGGAAATTGAGTTTGGATTTAGCGAGAGGAAAAAGTTCATTTAGCGGATTTCGTTTCGGACATTTGAGGCCGACGTCTTGGCCTTATCTCTCCCGAGCAGTAATCGAACCCCATCTTAATTGCAGCGTTCTTCTGTGTACTCAACTTTGATCCTAAGCTTCATCTCCAGCGCTAAAGCCTGGATTGATAGCTTCTTCACGGTAGTAATTTGCATTCAGCAGGACCACGGTATGGATTGAGAAGTTTGGCCACGGCACGGGCGAACGAGCAGCTGTATTTGCTTGAGTTATCTTTTTTTAAAAACATGTTTTTTAACTGCTGAGTAAACACAGTGTTCCAAATGAATGTGTCTCTTGTGTTTTAACAGGATTATGTGCTGAGGCAAGTGGCGTCCATGTACCACAGGCTGGGGTGGCCTACCAGCTCCGCCAACAACTCAATCATGCAGGCTGCCTATCAGACTGAGTACGTCCGGACGCCCTTCGCATTTTAAATGAAGTTTCCCTGCTGCTAGTCTTATCTGGCCCCACTTTTACATACAGCCATGTGCTGTGTATACAAATTATCACACTGTATCGTACCCACCTCTGTAATTATGATATAATCAAACAGGTAATGTTATATATACTGTAATCTTACGCGCAAAAAAGCGAGCCATATACCAATGGACAGATGACAGGGGTCACTGATGCACTGAACAGTGCTGTCCCTTTTTAAGGGTGGTATAGGGGCAGATTTGTTGACATATTGATGTGTTAATGTGTTCATGACTATGAATAACTGTACAAAATCAGCATTGTACCTCATCGGACCTGTGTTTTGTAGTTGTTCCGATGACTTATTGCACGTCGCTTTGGAGAAATGCGTCTGCCAAATAAATGTAATGTAAATGTAATGTAAAGGATTGGTGTCTTGTCCTCTGGTCTGCTCCAGGGAGATGCAGAGAGAAGTCATCATGTTGGCCTGCAGCTTCGGCAACAAGCACTGTCACCGGCAAGCAGTGTCTCTCATCTCTGATTGGATATCCAGCAATAAAAACAGGTAACGTCTTGGACCCCATTCAAGTTTTTATTTATTTATTTTATTTTATTTTTCTTCACAGCGTCTTTAAAAATTTAGTTTTTCTTTCTTTATAAAATGAAAACAATGCCCTTGTGACTGTCAGATTTTTTCTTGACTGGTTGTTCTTATAGAAGAGATGACTCATCCTTTGTTGTCTATGTCGTGATTTCAGTACCGTTGAGGGATTAAATAAAAAGTCATATGAGGACAGCAGCCTGCGAGCAGTTGCTGTAATTGGCAATACATTTATTATAAATGCAGTTATTCACAGTTAATTAACGGTGAGTTAATCATAAAGTAGTTAATTCAGGGTTTCACATTAATTAATAATGTGTGCCCCCTTGGAACTTTTAACCATGGAAACATCCTCGAAGACCATGATCCAGCGGGTTTTGTCCCTTGGTGCCCAGAGTAAATGTACCGAAAAAACTATGTCGGGAAAAGAGGCTTACTGTTTCGCGGCTTGGAAGAGCTTCAGTCGCACATTAAAGGTCATGGCTGGAAGCAAGTCTGCGTTGTCTCCCTTGTTTCCAGAGACTGCATGTTAACTGTATGTTAGGCTGGAATGGCTGTACCCTGGCCTGTGTAGTCCTGTCCTCCTGCCTCAGTGCAGCCCACCCTCCAGCATGTTGATATATAAATCTGCTTACATAATGATATCTAAAATGTGCTCACAGTATCGGGTCAGCTGAGCATTATTGATGTGCCAATACTGAATCACCCTGTTGAGCTGCAGGTACGGTCAGCACTACAATGGACTGGATTCGATACCAGGGCATTTGAGCCACCCAGCTGCCCCCCTTGCAGTATATTTCCCTGTAATGATCCCAAAATAAGGCCCTTGGTCATCACAGGCATCCTTTTCGATAGCGAAGGTCTCCTTACAAAAAAAAATAAAAAATCACATGAAATTTGTGATGTGACAATTGCACGTGCGAAATGAACATTTTCACATGCGAGTGAAAATATTGACGTGTGGTAATATTGACAGTGTGTAATTATAGTTCATACCTCCAAACCGTCTTGCAGTGCCAACATGTGCTCATTATGCTGAAGCTTTTTTTTTAGTTTTGTTTTTAACTCAAGGCTCATGCAAAGCTCTCATAAATTTCCCCCCTGGTTCACCCAGATTTCTGGGCTCTCTGTTCCGGGCAGAGCAGGGAAGAGCAGGAAGTGCTCACAGGCAGAGCAGCATTGAGTCTCTGGGGCCCTGAACAGGCACCGTGCTCCTCAGGGCTTTTTAAAGAGCATATGAGTACACGGCTTACATATAGACAGGCCCCAACAGCGCTACTGGAATGGGATATGGGATCCTGCATTACACTTCAGCTCTGGCCACTGTATGGATGGGGGTGTGGGGGGCAGGGGGGGGGGAGTTCTATGGCGAAGATAACAAGGCACTTATAGATAAAGTCAGACCGCGGATAACTCACCGCTGTTTAAATTACACCCGAGGGAGTGGCGTCGGCGAAACGCCGCTGCGGCACTTCAGCGCGTTCTGACCTCCAGCTGATTGCGAAGACCGCGGCTGTGCGGGAGATTTGTGAACGGCGGCGATCGGCTCGGCTTAATAACGGTCGGTGGGGTCATCGGTCTCATGTCTGTAATATACAGACCTCTGGTCTGTGGGGCCGGTGCCCCCCCCCCCCGATATCTGCAGAGCCGGGCTCTAAATGGGGGGCTCAAGGATGAACACGCTGTAAAAGCTTAATGTCTTCCTCGACCGTTTTTGATTTTTCGAAGGTCGCTGATGTGTGGCAGGTGGCCTGCGGGTGAAAGTGCCGAAATGACCTGTCCAGGGCATTGACTGGTCGGCCGTTCGGTGCCCTGTGTGTGCGCACATGCATATCTGAGCTGGGCTGGCGCCTGGGGCTTTTCCAGCAGCTGTTCCGGATTGTAACGGCCTCTGACAGACACGCCGTCGGCCTGTGAGGACCCTGACGTCCCCCCGCAGCTGACTGCGAGGACCCTGACGTCCCCCCGCAGCTGACTTTGAAACTGGAAAATTCCTGGACTGGAACTTTCACGCCTGCACCTTGCAAGCGTGATTGGGAAAGTTCAGCTCTGGTGTGGGCCGTGGGTGCAATCGTGCTGCGTTGTGGTCTTAACCTCAGCTGCTGAAATAAATGAAAATTATTGCTGGAGGGAAGTGTGGATATGGAGTGCACATGTTGTCTTTTTGCTTGCCTGAGTTGCACATGGCTTTTGTGTGTGTGTGTGCGCGCACATGCACACTTATTCCAGATTTGTTTCATAACTCAGTAGCAGAAAAAATGGATGCTGGACATTTTTATAAGTAAAGAAGTCTAACTTGCCACAGTTATTTGAGTTGAGGACAAACCACCGCGCATGAAGACAAATTTTAAGTTTCAAGTTTTGAATGGAATGAAGAGTCGTCATCTTTGCTGTTCTCAAAATACCTTCTTGCAGAGCTTCCTAATCTGAGAGCTGCTTTCTTTAGTTGCGAGTGTGTCTGTTCAGCATACCAAAAATCCTTCATTTAATTGGGGAAAACACCTGGTTAGTGTTATGCAGTAACAATGCTGGCAAACGTGGAGAAACGTGTGGCAAATATCACATCTGTACACAATTCAATATCACGCCTTTCAAAAATGATTACATACAAAATTATCAGCAAAACTAATTTTAATCAAAAAAAAAAAAAAAACAGATGGGACATTGTGCCTGGAATTAAATCAACTCGAAACAAGGTAAACTGTTATTTCACTGAGATCCAGGCCGATAGATTAAATGGCAACTTTTTTGGAGGGTGTTTTTGATTTCTTATTTTTTTACAGAGCCAATAAACTAGAACTTATAAGATACAGTCTTCTGCTCTGTGCTAACCCTGATAATTACAGACTCTAACGTAAGTACCCTGCGCCGCCGCGACTCACCGATTCTCCTGCCCTCAGTCTCCGCAGTGCCAGCAGTGCGCATTGTGGTGTATTTACTCCAGGGCTCATTAGAGGCTACTCAGCAGTGACATCAGATCATTTGAGGAAAGAGCTGCTTGACGCTGAAATTGGATTCCAGTGCTGGGTTCAGAAGATCAGTTTCCGAACTAACCTCGTATATTTACCCAGCGTTCAGTATTGGACTGCAATGGAATTGTGGGAAACTGTGTGTGTGTGTGTGTGTGTGTGTGTGCTTCAGTGAACAAAGCTTAGTGTGATTAAGTGAGTGCTTAACTTTCTCTGGGGCCCCCAAAGGTTCTCTTGCAAACTTTACTTAATCAGTTGTAAATAAAGTAAAGTGCATTAAAAGTACACTGATTATGCTGTGTCCACATTTATGAACGCTCATAAATGTGTTTCTAAGAAGAAGGCAGTGTTGCCCTAAAAACAAGTTTTGGATATTAACTTTTTAAATGATCAATAAACCAGACATTTATTGCAACCTTGAGTTTTCTCATTTTGTAAAACTCAGTCTCTATAGTACAGCATTATATCATCCTTAACAATATACAGTATTTAATGCCGGACAACATCGGAAGTACAATAGAACTATTAATCATGTAAGCAGCAATAACTGCATAGTATTTATTTAATTTCAGCCATTTATAAATCCATAAATAGGAAATAATAGTAGAACTGTGATTTTTTTGGATTTCTGAGAAATATTGTGCTGTTTTAATAATTACCTCAGGCCTGCCTCTGGTTAGGCATCACAGCAGCCCCCCCCCCCCCCCCCCCCCCCCCCCACCTCTGCGGTGGAAATAGGATTAGGACGAGTGAGACGTGGGGAAGCCAGCGTATCCGGAGATTAGAGCGCCGCGTTGCTTCTCACCCCTGCGCCGTTACAGAGTGCCCACAATCCGGGTTCCGGGTCACTGCCTTCATTCAAAGGGGATTGAAAAATGCGAGGATTGTTATTGGTTATAAGAGTTTTAATTAAACATCATAATTTCACAGACCCTGCACACATTATTGCCTGGCTGTGTTCACCTGGCCCGTTCTATCCAATTGATTCTTTTTTTTTTTTTGTTTGTTTTGTTTTGTTTTGTTTTCACGTTTCACGCTCCAACGGATTGTGGTAAATCACATTGTGGGGGAGTTTTGTTTATGTTTATGTGCATTAGGGCCTATTTCAGTTTAAATAAATAACGGTCTCGGCTAATTTGTTCCTCTCAAACCGATATTGAGGCCTGCTCTGGGTATTTATTTTATGCATAGGCATTGGGTGGTTTCGTGGACTTTACGCTGAGCCGCTTTGAGCCAAAGTAGAAGATGAATGTCGGCTGCCGGGTTAAAGTCGATCGCTTAGTCCTCCTCTCAAACTGTCGTGTCAGAGCTCGGGTCTGAGATGAATGCTATTCCCACGAGCTCAGCATGTGTTCGCTTATGACAGTTTGACTCTGCCAGCTTAAATCACAAAACTGCGGCTGAAACTGTTTGTTTGCTTGAAGATTCATGTCATCGAGTGTGATTCATGAGACCTTGTAAATCAAACGGTGCCACTGAAGTATTTATTTTTCCAAAGAAAGCATGAACATAACTAGATTACATGCTTTGCGTCAGCGTAGGCTGTTCATTTACAAGTCCGATTCTCTGGGAGGGGTATTTACTTTGTCTCTATCTCGCAAACATAAGTCATTAAAGTGCTGACAAGGGTGCAGTTTCATGAAGGCGCATGCTCGTTTTTACCATGAAAAATGGCATTGTGGGAAATGTTTGATTCATGGTTTCCTCACTGTCATAGCGGAACCTGCCTAAAAACATTCATTTTTTTACATGTTGTTCTTGTTCCTTAATCGTGAATTTAAAAAAAATGTTCAGGACAGAAATACTGTTTTCTCTGAGAGATGTTTCAGACTTTACTTTATGAGCTGATCCTGAATGTTATCTTGTGTTCTCCGTTGCCTTCAGTCTTCTGCATGACTTAGAGACCAGCCTGGGAACATATTAACGCTTATCCTCAACTATGAATCGCGTTTAAATCCAGCAGTATCCATAATAAACTTACCAATTTTCCAAAGTTAAAGAAAAAAAATTACAATGTTCCTTTTTTCTGTGTGACACTTTGAGGATGATGAAAGGGCCTGATCTGAGTAATTAATGAGGTATGGGGCAAAAATAGCAACTAATACATAGATAGTAAGCACCAATTTTAAAAAAAGATCAAAAATGAAAGGACGGCACTGGTGTTCCGGCAGGATCCCTCCCAACGTGCGGGACATCGTCTACTGCACGGGCGTGTCCCTGATGGACGAGGACGTGTGGGAGTTCATCTGGATGAAGTTTCACTCCACCGTCGCCATCTCAGAGAAGAAGGTGCTCCTGGAGGCCCTGACCTGCAGCGACAACGCCTTCCTGCTGAACCGGTGAGTACCAGCCTTTCCTGCTGAACCGGTGAGTGCAGGCTCTGAAACGGGCCTTTCCTGTCTGAACCGGTGAGTAAATGGTAAATGGTAAATGGACTGCATTTATATAGCGCTTTTATCCAAAGCGCTTTACAATTGATGCCTCTCATTCACCAGAGCAGTTAGGGGTTAGGTGTCTTGCTCAAGGACACTTCGACACTGCCAGGGCGGGGATCGAACCGGCAACCTTCTGACTACCAGACAACCGCTCTTACCTCCTGAGCTATGTCGCCCCTACACGCTCTGAGACGTTAGCCAACTGGGTGGATATTGTAATTATTTAATTCTTTTTTAAGAGAACTGTTATTTTTTTATAAGCTACATTCCAAAAGGTTGGTTAGGGTCTGGGCTCAGAACCAGAGGATTATTTTTAACCTGAACCGTGGGGTTAAATCTATAAGCATCTTCTGTACCTGTTTTAAAATGCTTGCGGAAGGAAGTGGTCATTGATCTTTAGACCTGCTCAGCCTCCACTCCGCAGCTGAAAGCTGTTGGCTGACCACTTTCTGAGCTCATTTATGACGAGCTGAAATGCGTCAGCTCGCCCACGTTCTCCCTGCTGCCCAATACAGCTCAGTACAGTACAGCATTAATGATCAAAATAAATATTGACATTGTAGCGAATTAGCTGCAAGCTAATACAACATGACGTGACTGTTAGTGTTTGACTTATTCTCTATTGCTGTGTCTGCCTGGGTGGCACGGTAGTGCAGTGGGCAGCTGGAGTAGCGAGGTGCAGTAGGAGTTTGCAAACTGTGAGGCACATCACTAAACATTTAGCAGGAGAGGGGAGGGAAAATTGAAATTGCAATTTTTATTTATTTTCTTTTGTAAATGCTAGAAGTGAAAGTGGAGGTTGCTACACAGTGCTCGTGAAGCAGTTTGTGGATCAATCTCAGAAATTGAACGTTGCACAAACAGTCGGCCTAACGGCACCAGGACAGACGCGGTACAAACAACGGATCTGAGACATATGGAGCTGCCTGCTTCACGAAGTGCGGCGTACGGTTAGCGGCTCCTCCTCCTCCTCCTCTTCCTCCTCCTCCTCTTCCTCCGCGCTACACATTCACACAGCGGCCCGGGCTTGTTGTTGTCGAGAGCGTTGTTCACACGCTGCAGACGGTTCTGTCTTCAGGCGAAACGGGGTTTTCTCTGGAGACGGGAAAAGAACAGTTTGCGAGCTGAAGTGAAAAGATCACAAAAAAAAAATGTTACGAAAAAAAAGTGTTGAAAGTAACTTGTTCTGTTTGTTTGGTAATGGAATGCATGCATTTCATAACCTGAAAAGGGGGATGCTGGTGCTTGTTATAAGCATGAAGACGCGTGTATCAAACACAGCAGGCTAAATATGGGTTTACTTGCCTGGATAAATAGCCACAGATTCTCCTAAAATATGTATTTTCGAAAGGTAGCACAAGTAGGGGTGACATTATGATGGTTGTGTGCGTGGATCCATTTGAAGTTGCCCAGCTAGTAGGGAGGCGCACACTCATGCTCATTCTCCCACATCCTCCACCTGCTTTTGGCTTCTCCGAAGCAGAAGAGGAAGCAGCTGTGTCCCCCTGGCCGCAGTTGGCTTCCTGTGAAGCATTCTGGGTACCAGAGTTGTGGTTGGGACCTGGGAAGTCAAAGGTGAAATATGACATCACGCAATAATTTGATCCTTTATTTACGTATAGCAGATATCCCAGAATTCAAGTTCTCATCTTGAATTCTTGGGCTGTTACTGTTGTGTGATGGATTCTATCCATTCCATCCATTATCTATACCTGGTCAGGGTCACGGGAGGTGGTGGAGCCTATCCCAGCATGCATTGGGCGAGCGGCAGGGATACACCATGGACAGTTCGCCCGTCCATCGCAGGGCACACACACACACAATTCTCTTAAACCTAGGGGCAATTTATACTCTCCAATTAACCTAACCTGCATGTCTTTGGACTGTGGGAGGGAACCGGAGTACCCGGAGGAAACCCAAGCGGACACGGGGAGAACATGCGAACTCCACACAGAAAGGGCCAGGCCAGGATTCAGTGTAATAGCAACAGGGGCTGGCAGTGAGTGATGGATTAATCAGAGAGAGCAAGGCTTTCAGGAGCAGAAGACAAGTAATGTCACCGGGAACAAAAGCAGTTTTCTCTCGGCAGAGAGCGAATGTGTAATTGCATTATGCCCAGGCCTGCACCATAGCAGAACATTAACCTAGTGTGTAATTTCACATCAGAACCTTATGTCAGAATGTGTTGCTTTTTGCAGCATACGCAATTATGCCTTGCAAAGGCTCCTCATTACGGATTGTCCGCACAATAAGCTGTGGCATATGTGTAATTCCCCCCCCCCCCCCCCCATGTCTCCAGACCCAATTAGAAAAGTCCTTGTTGGGGTGTCTCGTGGGCAGCCTGTAGAGCACTGTCCACATGCTCGTTGCGAGCCGCGACGTCGGCGGTTCGAGTCCCGACCGCGCGACCTTTGTCGCACGTCTCTCTTCCCTGTTCTTCCTGTCTCTCTACACTGTCCCGTCCAATAAAGCTGAAAAAAGCCCAAAAAGAAGAAAAGTCCTTGTCTTTCTCCTCGGCAGGCTCCTCAATCTGTCTCTGAGCTCGGACCTGGTTCCGGATCAGGATGTGATCGACGTCATCATCCACGTGGGCCGGAACCCTCTGGGGAGGCACCTGGCCTGGAGGTA
The DNA here is from genome assembly GCF_013347855.1 of Anguilla anguilla. Lineage (NCBI taxonomy): Eukaryota > Metazoa > Chordata > Actinopteri > Anguilliformes > Anguillidae > Anguilla > Anguilla anguilla. Next base: position 3,282,669 of record NC_049207.1, read on the forward strand.
CTTCAGGGAGAAGTGGGAGGTCCTAAATTCCAGGTACTTCACAAACCACCGTTTCTGTCACGAGAGACCCACACTAATGTATGCGTGCCATTTTTTTATATTTTTTCATATTTTTAGACATTTCTTAAAAAAAGGTCGCATGAATCTTGTGAACAGGGGGTCATAGCTCATAGTTTACAACATGTGCATTATGTGGTGATATAAATCTGTTTTCCAAATAACATTTGTAGCTATCATATTGTATACTGTATATGTATATGCTAACAGGGAAGCATATAGCTTACATCAAATAGTAATAGCATTGTTTTTGTGCTTTTGTGAATCTTTATTAATCTACGTGATAGTTTGTCAAGCATTTTCCGTCCACCTATGTTTGGGTTCTTTAAAATGATTTGTGGTTTCTTCAAAATATATAAACTCACCTGAAGAATGGATTGACTTTTGCAGATATGGAGAGGCCTTATTTATGAATTCCAAATTAATCAATGGAGTGACTGAGTTTCTAAATACAGCGTCAGAACTCAATGAGGTGAGTTTGTTCTGACACACTCTACTATTTCAGAAAAGTAAAACCCCTTCTGTATTTGTTCACTGTTTAATCCTAAGACTTGATTACACACGAAGACCTAGTGTTTGTTTGTTGCCTACATGTATGCATAATGCATCCGTCCATCCATCCATTGTCTATACCCACTTATCCTGGGCAGGGTTGTGGGTGTGCTGGAGCCTGTCCCAGCATGCATTGGGTGAGAGGCATGTATGCATAGTGTCATTGATAAATCACATTTACTGTATGCTAGAAATATTTGATATGTGCTCGCAAAACTTAGGTTGCACGCCAAGTTAACACCAATACCTTAATTAGCCTTATTGGGTTCAGTCATGTGCCGTTTATCATGTGCAAAGACATTGTTTGACCATGAAATATATAGTAACTTTGAAATTCATGGAGTGTAATATAAATTACAGTGACTGTTGGATAAGAGCAGCACAGACAGTTTTATATCGATATTTTATAATTAATATATTGCTTATGCAATGCATTGTTTTTTTTAGGCCTAGAAACGATGCGTTGATAATGGCATCACATCTAATTTATTTGATGTGTTTGTTGCTGCTGTATTATCAGACATGGGTGTCCGCTTGTAATGATGCACTTTCTTTGTGAGAAAAGTGGAAGGGATACAAAGCTGTTTAGACCGATGATTGTTTTTCTTATTAACTTTGATATTCCTACTGCTCGCCAGAGTGAACTGACACTGCAGTGGCCTTTGAAGAACTGCTGTGTACAAATCGGATGTTTGATTCAATTTAGAGAAACAATAGAGAATAAAATGCCGGCCGTATCTGGCCTGTGGTACTTTAAGTTACGCTGTTTTCAACATCTAGCTGAAATTAGAAAAAATACACCAATTCCAGCTGTCGTGGAATTTATTTTTCACAAAAATCTATGCGCATGCATGGGTGTTAAAGGGGGCCCATGCTCTTTGAAATATGATTTATAATTATGAACATGATGCCATGAGTATGCCGTGAACATAATTAATGAGGATGGAAATGCCTCTCAGCCAATAGATGTTTGACTCCATGAAAACCAGGTCTGTGTCCACTTAAAGGCTGCAGTTCACCACTTCGTTTAGAAAAAGGGAACGGGGGGAATTTAGGAAGAGTGCCATCACTGCCGTTCCTTGCGTTTCTGTTAAACATTTATTTAACACATTTGTGAAATGTGCACATGCTCATGTTTTCAATGTATCACACGATTATGTAAGTTAAAGCAGCAGCAAACTGTCAGTTAAAAAAAATGTCTTCATTTAAGAAGAACTTCTGTGCTGCAGGGTCCGGTTATATAATGGGTATCAGGACGTAGGGCTTTAAAGGGAAAGTAGAATAAAGTAGCTATCCAGCAGCTGTATCAGCTGTGGTACATCTGAACTACAGACACTGAACGAGGGATCATTACGCCTGTATGGACACTTTTACTAGGGGACAGTGTTATCATGTTTATTCATTTAATATTATAATGCTGTATTAATGCTTCATAAACTACCCAGAGGAAATGTTTATGCATGTTTACTTTTTTTTAAAATTCTGAGCAAAAATATTTTTTGAAACTTAACTGACTGCTTAGGTCCTGGGGACTTTTTTTTTTTTAGTTAAAATGATAAGTAGGTTGGTTGAAAGTAGGTGTCTCAAAAAAATATTGTTTTTTTATCCATGTCAAAATGTAATCTCAAAGAACAGAAAAAAGAGTGTTTTTGCCTCAAAGCAGTGCACGTTCACACCCCCATCACCCTCGCCACCCGTACCACCCCCATATCTCCCCTGTAGCCAATTAAAATTTTAAGACTTTTTAGGAGCACCGTGAAAAGTTGGAAAACATAATTTCTTGTGATTTTTTTCAGTTTGCAAACAAGGAAAATGGTTGACTGTGATTTTCACCTGTGTGGAGTGTAGCTGGATCATTAACACAGATGTGTTATTGTAGTTTGATTACCACAACCCTCCTGCAAAGTTGTAAAAAAACTGGATCGTGTTTTGTGTACACCAGATTTGTTTCAGACTAAATACATGCTTTGTGGTATTTTCTCATTTTCATTTACGAGCTCATTTCATCTGTCCTGCTTATTATTATTAAATGTGTGTATTATAATACACACATTTGCATACAGTGTATCAACATTCTGTACATCACTATTTTAACAGCTACCCAGTAGATTGCCCAGTGATCCAATTTTTAAATTTTTATATTGTCATTTCTTGTAAGAACAAATGATAAATCAATCAATGTGTCACAATTCAAGGAAACAAATGTGTCTGCCAATCATTCCATGTCCCCTCCCCCCAGGGGACACACCCCACAGCTGTCCTAATTTCTTTAGTAATTTTTACATTTTAATGATAATCATTTCTACACAACACTAGTGTTTTAATTTCCTTTGTTACACATGCACACGCACAAACACAAACAGACACACACACACACAACAACACTCACATATGCACATGCATACGCACACACACACACACACACCCAAATACACTCACTCACGCACACACACCCACCCACACAACCACACACACACACCCAAACGCACTCACTCACACCCACACGCACACACACACCCACAGTCTTAACTCGCGTTCCCCTTCCCTTATCGATCCGTTCCGAAGGTACTGCTCACGCTCTCTCATCATTGCCCCCCCCCCCACCCCCCCACCCCCCCCCCCCCAGCTGAAGGAGTTCATCCGGAGCAACGGTGGGGGGGCGGGGCCGGCCTTCTCCCGGGCGGTGGAGATCGTGGAGACCAGCGTCCGGTGGCACAGCCTCTACCAGCAGCGCTTCTTCCAGTGGCTACGGAAGTCCCCCAACGGTTAGCGCGCGGTCGCCACGGAAACCGCGCGGTCGCCACGGATACCGGCTTCACCGCGCGGACGCTGGCTTAACTGGGCGGGCACCGGCCTCACCGCGAACACGTTCGGAACTGTTGTGCTCCAGATAAAAAGAACTACAAAAAATTAAAAAGCATTTCTGAAGATGACGGAGTTGTAAATGGTGACCTGGTTCTGTCGTTCTGCACCATAACGTCTGTGTTGGATAAAAAGGTGACAATTGTAAAAAAGAAAAAGTTAATAATAAATAATAATAATTAAAATAATAAGTACATTTTGCAAAAAGGGCGGAGCCTTTCTGGGCAGTTGGCTGTGGTCTCGTGTAAATGGGACTTAAAAATGGAACTGAGAACATTGCATGGTGTTGTTCATCTCCTGCCGACATTTTTTTCTGTCTTTTTTTCTTGTGCATGGTTGTTCACCCCATTCAGCCTGGTGACCTTTGATGGTTCTGTCCAAAGTGGGCCCCTTTCCATAAGCAACAAGAGACAACCAAGTAGTGAGACAGTGCTAGAAGGCCGGGCAACTTTATGCAACCGTACCAAGCACAAGAGACCGGCGTGACAATCAGCCATTTTGTTTTTTTTTTTTGTTCTTGTTTTTTTTTCTCGGAAGACACGACGTGAGAAACTGCCTTCATCAGGGGAATCCTCAAAACAGCCGCTCAATATAAAAGCCATACAGAGATGAAGCTATGAAGGATGCAATTGAGAGCGCTCACAGTAACATGTTACATGTATTAAAATGGCCTGTTATCGTTACCTGACCC